>NC_134568.1:69534736-69834736 GCF_050947875.1 Dermacentor variabilis
GATTTACTCCCCTGTGTCTGACCGAAGTCCGACTGCACCGCCGACTCTGACGCGTTGATCGCCATCTTCACGTCGCCGCTCGCTTACGCTGCCCCAGGTGGGAAACTAGCTGGTGCGACCGATGGAGGTGAGGTCGCGGGACGGTTACTTTTTCAAATCCCTCCGTCTGCCGTCTTGGTAAAGAACAAAGTGTGTGTTCGTGTCGATGGTGTAAATACTGTGACCTTGGTAGATACTGGTGCTTCCGTGTCTCTAATGTGTCTTTCTTTCAATAATCGTCTAGGGCTGAAAGTTATGTCTGCATGGGACGTAAATACCACGTTTCGCGGAGTTGGTGGTGAACTGTTCCGTCCTGTGGGAGTATGTTCCATTGTGATAACGATTGTTGAAGAGCCATTACGAACCGAATTTACTGTACGCGCCACGCGCCACGCATGATGTAGTTTTTACTTTTTACCGAAGTTCGGAGCAACATTAGAGTGCAGGGCTGGTGAAACTTCACTCAGCAGCGATGTCAGACCAGCAGCGCTTGATGACATTCCATACGATCGTCAAGAAATATTTTCCGTGTCCCCTGATGTACTTTTGCCTGCACACACGGCAATGTTCATCCCAGTGACCTCGTCGCGCGTCCGTGCTGGTTTCTGCTATGGATTAATTTAACTCCAATAGGTCAACACTCTAAAGAAGAGTGTACTTGTCCCTTGGTCACTTATCGAAGTCGTAGAAGGTTGTGCTCACGTGTGGACGGTGAGCGGTGCCCACCGAGTCAGTTGTTTTGCCTGCCGGACTGAAGGTAGCGCTCTTTGAAGAAGATGATGTGAGAATTCGTGCGGTTGCTAATCTACGGGTGCAAGCTCGTCAATCAGTGACAATTCTTCAAAATTTAGTAGCATGATTAATAAACCGCTCCCCTCTTCCCACCAACAAGCGCTCCAAGAGCTCCTTACCCGCAATGCGTCAGTGTTTGATTTTGCACCAGATAGACTACGTTTAGCACCGCACTCCCGCGTGCACCACCGCCCCAATACTGGAACAGCGCCACCAATACGACGGAAGCCGTACCGCGTTTCTGCTGCCGAGCGCAAAGTGATCGCAGAACAAGTTAGAGACATGCTACAGAAAGGCGTCATCCAGGAGTCCAGTAGTCCCTGGGCGGATTCAGTTATGTTGCTCAAAAAGAAAGATTATTCGTGGCGATTCTGCGTTGACTACAGACGCCTAAACGCAGTGACGAAGAAGCATGGGTATCTTCCCACGTATAGATGACGCCATTGACTGTTCATATTCTGCCTCGTACTTCTCTGTCGATCGGCGCTCAGGCTACTTGCAGATACCGAGGCACCCGTCAGACAAGGAGAAGACTGCTTTGATAACGTCGGATGGACTCTTCGAGCTTAACGCAATGCCCTTCGGTTTGTGCAATGATCCGGTGACATTCGGACGACTCATGGACACAATCCTGGACGGACTTCGATGGAAAATATGCATTTGTTACTTGGACGACGTTGTCATTTCCGGCAAGACATTTCAAGAGCACAACCAGTGACTCGAAGTTGTGCTGAATGCATACGACGAGCTGGACTGATTCTAAGCTCCAAAAAGTGTCACTTTAGCGAACGTCAAACTCTTGTTTTGCGTTTCCTGGTCGACAAAGAAGGCATCCGCCCAGACCACCAGAAACTTGCAGCCGTCCGTGACTTCAACCAGCCGAAGACGGCGAAAGACCTCCGTAACTTCCTGGGACTATGTTCGTACTTTCGCCGTTTCATTAAGGACTTTGCGCGCCTAGCTCATCCGGTCACGTCACTCCTTCACGAGGACACACCATTTACATGGACGACTGAGTGTGAGTCTGCATTCTGTCAGCTAAACGTTCTGCACAGCTCCAATTTCGCGCCACTCTAATCCTTAGGCCTCAACTGAGCTTCACACCGATGCTAGTGGCCTGGGCGTTGGAGCAGTTCATGGCGGACACCAGCAAGTCATCGCCCGCGCAAGCCGTAGTCTTACAAAAGCTGAGCGGAATTATACCGTAACCGAACCGCAATGCCTCACGGTAGTCTTCGCCACCCACGAGTTTCGACCATACTTGTACTGCCGCCACTTCACTATAGTGACAGACTACCATTCTCTTTACCCGCCGTGGTTGCTCAGTGGCTATGGTGTTGGGCTGCTGAGCACGAGGTCGCGGGATCGAATCCCGGCCACGGCGGCCGCATTTCGATGGGGGCGAAATGCGAAAACACCCGTGTGCTTAGATTTAGGTGCACGTTAAAGAACCCCAGGTGGTCAAAATTTCCGGAGTCCTCCACTACGGCGTGCCTCATAATCAGAAAGTGGTTTTGGCACGTAAAACCCCAAATATTATTATTATTGTTACCATTCTCTTTGCTGCTTGGTTGACTACGCGATCCATCTAGCCGATAAGCTCGGCGGTCATGACGACTTCAAGAATACGACTTTTGTATCACATACAAGAGTGGTCGCTTTCGCACCGATGCTGACAGTTTATCTTGCCTTCCGCGAGCAAGCACGCGAGATACGGATGATGACTTAGATGAATACCTCGATGTCGTCTCCGCAGAGTGTTTCGATGCCACCGCCGTCAAGCGTGAGCAACAGCATGACCCTTCTATTACAGCTGTTCTTTATGCCGCTTGGTCAACGACGCGGGGCTCGCCTTTTATTATTTTTGACGATTTATTGTATAGGAAGAGTTATTCTGCTGAAGGCGCTCCACTTCTGCTCCTAGTTCCCTAGACATTGAGACCTATGATCCTTCACGCCATGTATGATGACATCACGTCAGGCCACCTTGGCTTTGCCCGGACACTCCACCGACTGCGCCAGCGTTTGTATTGGCCCAGGCTCTGGAAGACGGGGAAGCAATACGTTTGCAGTTGTGCGGTTCGTCAACGCCATAAACAATGAACGACGCCTCCTGCGGGTGCCTTGCAGCCAGTTAAGCAACCGCCCTTGCCATTTGAGAAAGTTGGTGTGGACTTGCTAGGTCCCTTCCCCAAGTCTACTACCGGATGTCGCTGGATTATTGTGTGTGTGGACTATTTCACCCGGTATACTGAGACCGCGGCGCTCGCTTCGGCTACAGCAGCTGACCTTTCATCTTTCCTGCGGTACTCCGTCATTCTCCGTCACGGTGCTCCACGCGTTGTGATTAGCGGCAGTGGACGGCAGTTTGCTGCGGACTTTGTTGAAGAACTACTACATCTTTGTGGATCTGATTACCGGTGCTCGACCCCTTACCATCCGCAAACAAACAGCCTCACTGAGCGCACAAATATTACCCTGACCAACATGCTTGCCATGTATGCCTCCAGAGATCACAAAAATTGTGATTCTGTTTTACCATTTGCAACGTACGCTTACAATACCGCCAAGCGCGAAGTCACAGGCTATGCGCCTTTCTTTCTTCTCCGTGCTCACAACCCCAAAGCTTTATCGACGCCATCCTTCCCTGGTCCCCCACATGATGACTATTCAATAGGCCAGACTTCGTGTCGAGCCCAAGCGTCGACTGACCCGCCTCCAGACTCTTTATTCTCAAGATCGTGCCAATGCTCATTATGACGCTCGAGATGTGCTCGTCACGTTTGCTCCTGGGGACTTTGTTTGCCTTCGGACAACTGTATGGAATAAAGGGGCAGAACACGTAATTTCTATCACGAGACACCGGCCCGTACGTCATACTGAAACGTTTCAGTGACGTGACATACGTCATCGCAAGAGTCACTTCGCACAACCGGCGGTCACGTAAAACGCAAGTCGCGCACATCGCTCGATTCAAACTGTGCCACCATCGGGCTATGTAGCTCGGTTGGAGAGCTGCTTCTGCCCACGGAGAAACTGTCACGCTGCACGACACAGCCGAAGGAAGAGAAAGTAGAGGTGTGCGCGAGGAGCTGGCGCTGCCTGTAAGCCTTGGATGACCGTCCTGTCTCGAGCGCCACGATAACCATCCACCATTTTTGTAAATAAAACAATCGCATCCGTGCAGTGTTTATACATACATATATATATATAAACGAGAAGAAAGGGGGTTAACCCGATTTTTATTAGTCATATCATGAGAAGCCCCAACAAACACTGATACCAAGGACAACATAGAGGAAATTACTTGTGCTTATTACATGAAATAAAGAAACGATAAATAAATGGAAATTGAAGTGGAGGAAAAAACAACTTGCCGCAGGTGGGAACCGAACCCACAACCTTCGCATTTCGCGTGCGATGCTCTACCAATTGAGCTACCGCGGCGCTGTTTCCCATTCAACTTTCTTGGGTATTTATGTGTCCTAGTAGAACCCTGGGAGTGTTAGCCAGCGCCACCACTCACAGACCTTGGCGGCGGACGTGGAACGTCCTTTTTGCCGCAGGCGTCACGAGAACGTGATCTTTTTTGGGTGACGGCAACTGGTCAATAAACCCACATATGCTTCCTGAAGGCATCAGTGTAGCCGGATTCGAGACCCTCGTTATGTAATAAACGAGAAAAAAGGGTGTTAACCGAGGGGCCCGAATATATATATATATATATATATATATATATATATATATATATATATATATATATATATATATATATATATATATATATATATATATATGATCGATCGGACACCAATGTTACGTATAAAATTTATTCATAAATGTGGCATTAAGGTGCTCTTTCTTAGGTATACGGGGAAATATTTCTGAAGTGTTAATATTTAAGCACCTGGCATAAAGCTATATTATTACTGCATGCGCTACACGTATGTACCAAACTAGATTTTTTTCTTGCAATACCTTGCAAAGGCTTCCAAAGGCTAACGAACCCTTGCAAAAACTTGAAGACCAAAAAGTCATCGAATACGTGCAGTAGTCCTTTATTATTATAAGTCGCACCGCCTGTCCATTGCTATTTTTCCGAAGCGGAAGTATGCGGCAATGGATTATTTGAAACTACGAATGTTCATGCGCCAAAGAAAGATTGCGGCGAATACTGCTCAGGGTGAGACAAAATTCATGCACAAACACGTACATCAGTGACTTATGAGAAAAGTACGTGTTTAAAATTCAAAGCACCACGAATAGTTCAATGCAAATAGAGAGTGAGTGGTATTGCTCGAATCCGTTTACAGATTAGTTCTTTTTTATATTTTTCGCTTCTGTCATATGGAAAGTGTCTGATGCGTCAGGACGGACGGCTAGATGGACGGTCACCCTCACCCCTTTAAGAGGAAGCTCGGGGGCTTCTATATAAATGCAGGGGAATTGAGAAATCGTTTTTAACGGTAACCGCTGCACCAGATTTGATGAGGCTTTATCAGTTAAAATCTAACAACTGTATGAAGCATCTTTTTATTCTGGCCGTCGATATTTTAATAAAAATTGTTGAGAATGACAAAATTTCATGCATGTAAGCTGTCAAGTTTACAACTCTAACTCAGCAATGAAAAACGATAACACAATTATTTAAACTGCGCTTAATAATATATTACGACGAGCTCATAATGCAGAGGGGTGTATAATATATATATGTATATAATACACCGCTCTTAAGTATATTACAAATTTGTGAGTAGGTCTTTTGCAAAACAGTCGTAAACATTGTAACAATTTCAGGTAAACTGTAAATTGATATATTAAGTTTGTCCTCTTTAGGTGATCTAACGGGCGCAGGTTACAGAAATGCAATGTCTGTTTTTGGTGCTGAGGTACGAATATGCAAACTTTGTGCTTCAATTCCTTTTTAAACGTTACCCATTTTTGATTATTGTAAAATATTCCAGGCGTTAAATAAGAAAAGTTGTTTCCTGCAGTCACTAGAATTTCACTTTATCTCTCAAGTGGAACAAATTCCTTTCAAATCGGTCCTGTGGTTGTGTCATAAAAGTACGTCTGCGTTTTATATGTGCCGAATGTGCGGCATCGGAGTTGAACCCGAGCTGAGGCTTCCTCTTAAATCCGCCCGTGGTCTTGCGTTTGGCTGCAACATTCATTGATTTTGTTTTGTTTTGAACAAAGCCAATCTTCGCCTTTGTTTTAGAGACGCCTCCTGTTCCTTTTGTTAAGCCATTCGCCACTATGCTGTTCTTTATCTTCCTTTTTGTGTTGTTTGTACATTTTGATTAGGGCTCTCTTTTATCTGCTGTCAGCCCATGAGATGAAAACTCATTTGAGGGCGACTGTATACGCCTGGCCATAGGCGTGGGACTGGTGCAATGATCCACGCTTTAAGCACGGAACACCAATTTTCTTCATCAGAATTAGGGACGAGATATGAGCTGTGCTATTACTTGAACGGTTACTAGAGACCGCACGTTTTCCTTATTTATTCATATTAACGTAAATGACGGCGCGAACGCGTGTTTGCAGCAAAACTAATGCGAGACGCGGTTAATAGTACGAGGCGCCCGCTGCATCCTACGACACCCTTAAAAAAGCTTAAAATGGACAGACGCTCGAAAGTCCGTATTGACAGTCAGTGGAAACTAAGCGAAAATTTCGTGAGATCTCGCGCTCTCTTAAGCGTTCTCGCGCGTGAATCGAAGCAGGGTTTTACGCCCATGAGACTGTGCGGCGTGTGACATGTTGCCCTACACGGACGCCGTCGTTTCTATTTGGTGCGCTTTGGTCGTCGAGAATGCGTGCAACATGCATGGTGTTATATACTGGTCGCATATTCGATCGTGCATTGCCATGCACACGGAGGGTCTCGCCGCGGAAGCGCACGGAACGCGCTTTCACCGCCGACATGCCGCGGCGAATACCACGCGGTGGGTTGCATGACGAGTCAACATGACGTCTGTAGAGCTGGGGGAAGAAAAAAAGAACAGTAACATTTTAAACGTTGCAACCACTGCGTCTGCCTAACAGAGCATTCCGAAGATGCAAGCTTCATTTTTTTTTTCTTGCTTTCATTTTTAGCTATAGAACGCACAGACTGCGCCGCTCCCGCCACGGATTCGTTTCTTTTAAAGCGCCATTCTGTTCCGTTTCCGCGCGCTATACATCTGAGCAGTGGGAGACAGAAGCCCCCGGAAGTATAGGCAGTGAAATATTCATGGCAAGTCTCGCCGTTCGTTTTGCGGCGCTCGAAATGTGGCCGAGCTAGGCTCGAGAGCGGCACGACAAAATAAGTCACACAGCGCACTGCGGTGAATGGAACGAGCGACCTCGCAGACATGGCTGGCAGATTGTGTGCCTGCGTGGCCCTTTCACCATCCGACGCCTGTCAGATTATTTAGTTTGATTATTTTATATGTGTTCAAAATCACTACTTTGAGTTTTACTTCCTTGTGTCTTGTCTACTCGCTACATCTTCCCAACACTTCCGTCTGTCTCTATTGTGTCATGATCTCTCCGAAGGTTCCTTTTTTTCCTTTTTTTTTTCATCCATTCAGGGTAAGGCGATATGTTCGATGTTAGTGCGAGTACCATCCAATATTATATGCGTCTGCTCGTGAGCTAGATGGTGACTTTCTTTTTTCCACAGAAGAGGAACCGCTCCAGCAGTTCTCACGTGCATATATACAATGCAGTGAGCACGAAACTTTACCAACTGCATGAAAAGAAAACGAGGGCCTACGGAGGGCGAAACAACGTGACATATGTCGAAGTCGATAACCACAACACCACCACCGACAACAACAAGAATAACAACAACAAAAGGAAAGGAAAGCAGTAATTCGCAACCGAGATTGCATTAAAATGGAATATGCTGCCATGTTGGTCAGGTGTAGCTCTATCCAAAGCAGGAAGAGAGAGAAAATTAGAGGGAAAGACAGGGAGGTTAGCCAGTGTAAATACCGATTGGCTGTCTGTGCTGTAAAAAAAAGGGAAAATGAACAAAAGGGGATAGAAGGGTGTAGTCGCGTATCATCGTACGAGACTGATTATTAGTGCTGATTGGGCTTTAGCTTCACCGTGGCTGCCAAGTTCAGTCATAATTTCACGTATTTTGCCAGAAAGGACGCTATAGAGGAGCCTGGTGTACATAAATAACGACTGGTCGTTTTCGGGTGGTGCTTTATTAGAAAAAAGGAAGACGCCCAGAGGAACGATAACAACCAGTTTCACTCTGACGAAGCTACTGTGGATGCAACGGTCTGTCATTGGTCTCTTGCGGCGAAGATCTAATTGCTTTACTTCGTGGAGAGCACCATTTAACCTTGTTATTGTTCGTCACGCTTGGGCGAAGTGGCAGTACGTATGATTAAATAAAACAAGAAACGTCCGGGGATATCGTCAAAGGAAATATTACTTTTTCTCGACGGTTACTTTGAACACAAAGCTTTCATTGCATTGCAGAAACTCGCTGATTATACATTTTTAATGATACAGAATCTACAAAACACCTAGTGAGCAGTATACATATCTTAAATTTTAAAGAAACCATCAAGGCACTAATATATGCCCGTGAAGGTGGGGTAGTTGCCGCAAACCAGGGATTTCACGCTCGGTTGCTATAAATATTTATGCATAGCGCCCACTGATGGTGTAGCACCGGCGCAAAAAGGCCTTCATCTTCAAGCAGAATGTGTCTCATTCCTGTAGGCTTATTCCTTCACAGTGAGGCCAAAAATTTAGCAACCCCGCCGCTGTCTCTCAGTGAACAAAAGCGGCTGTCGCATCATGGTTGCAAATATTCCGGAGACCGTCCTCTTCAACGTGCTGCCTGGGCAATGAATAATTTTGGTGATTCAATCTTGCTTGAAGCACCGCCGATGACAATAATGGCTTGATCTTAAGGTCGGGTACAGTGGAACAAAAGGGAAACGCGATCGCTGTGACGTGCGACGTGTCGAAGAGAGCTTGCGTGACCGTGGCACTCTGAGATGCAAACTAGACAGGAAGTATGATGGGACGTTATCAACAGTGGGCGAACAGGCAAAGGCGTCGCTCGTTCGCCCGTAGTGTTGTGTAACTCTGGATAGACACACGAGCACGTCAGGAGTTGGGCCGCAAGCTTTGGCCGATGCCACTATGTGACGCCAGCCGTAACCAAATGACTTTCGTCATATATACGTATACACTTCAAGTATCCTCTGCAATCTTGTACTGGTCGCTTCGGTATACTTTTTTTTTTTTGATCCTGCTGTATGTTGGCCAATTGTACGCACCGGCGCGAGCGAAAGTTTGGAATCGTCTGCGTCAGCAAATAATAATAATAATAATAATAATAATAATAATAATAATAATAATAATAATAATAATAATAATAATAATAATAATAATAATAATAATAATAATTTTAATAATAATAATAACAGCGAAAATTTTCTTCTGATGCCACCGTAGGCAGGGTGATGGCGCACGCACTGAATTGGTCAAATACGCGCACGTTTGGGGGGGGGGGGGGGGGGGGGGGAGGTTCTGCTCGATTTCAGGCTCCATGTCAAAAAATTTAAAACACCCTCGCTATCTAAACTTCTGCTCGCGGTCGTATATCGGCCACTGAGAATATAGGATGCTATAAATTGTCGCTGATGTTTACCAATACAGAAGTCTCTGTCGGTTGAAGACGGAGAGAGAGAAAAACAGGAAGCGAAAGCAGAGAGGGGGAAATAATGAAAAGAAAGGAAGGAAGTAGAATACTAAGGGTGTTTTATTCGCAGGTGCATAGTATAGAGACTGCAGTCGGTCACTGAGTGCTGTTGACTTCAGGAACTGCAGCAGTGCATGCCGCAAGCTTTCTGAGCTTGTGAGAGCAAGAAAATAATCCGGTTGACTGCTCCACTGTTTTTAAAGCAGCGACGCTTCATTCTATGGCAAATGCAGCACACGCTAGAGCTTGACACTTTCCGATTTCTTCAGGGTTAAAATTTATTACTCAAATTCACAGTTGGAAAAGTTAATTCCAAAAAATATTTCGCATCATTTTTTTTTCTTTTTTTTATGGCCGCCCAAGTGGCATTTTCGTCTCAATTTCGGCAACACAGCACGGCGTGGAACAAAGCTGGGGCCGAAACATTCTGGGGCCGAATTCACAAGGTTTTTGATTCGAAGTGCTGTTTCCCACTTCTGATAATGTGTCTGTAGATCTGATCGGCTGTAATTCGTTGTTAGGGATAGTTTCAGCCTTAGCAGTTTTCTGTGAATATGCGCCCGGTTCTCTATATGTGGCTATTAAAACGTTACCGGGTTGCACTAGGTGGGTTAAGTGCCGATATACACCCTCTTTGGCATGTTTTTATTGCTTTCGCCACGTTTTGAAAAAGCACAATATGCGGCAGGTTACAGAAAACGACCGCTCTCATACCTCTCGTTAGAAAAATCTGTCTTCACGCAACAAAAGCGAAGTGCACCGAAAAAAAAAAGCATCTGAAAAATTTAGTTACGCGTATTCAGCCGTAAAATGGTTTTAGAGATGGTCCATATAGAAAGGTACCGATGATGGTGTGATTTATAGCGGTATAGAGCGAGGTTTGTTTCTGGAACTTGTGCAAAAACAAAAAGAAAAGATAATAGGGAGTTGATGGTTCTGGAGATGCGCAAATATATATATAAATAAATATTTCGACGGAAATGACCCGCTTAAGTCGAGTTAATTCATTACCAACTGAGCGCTCCTTCCAACAAAAAAATTGACAACTCAGCTTCTTCCTCTGGTGATGACGACGCATTCGAAGCAGTGCAGCTTCAAGCGGATACGAAAAGTGGAAGGTTCGAGTATTGAGGATACCGAGCGCCTGGTACTCGTGCTGCATTTTATTCTCTCCTTTTACTTTAAATTATGTCATTGGTCATACGTAAGGAGCATCTGTGCATTTAGGGCACAATAATCTGCAAGCTCGCTCGGAAGCGCAGTCGGGTGCTCGAGGGCTCGACTACGAAAGTCGATCGCATCTCTTGAGCACAACCGACAGTCCGAAAATCTTCAGGTGACTGCTTCGCTCTCGATGCCGACACCTGATGGAGTCTCGAACGTGAGGGTCGATCGTGAGGGCGCGTGCGCGCTTGCCAACGACGTCTGCAGTCGCCGAACGAGGAAGGCAGGAGGATGGATATAGTCGGGGGACCAGTCGGTACTTCGTCATTGAAAAAACTAGAGTGCTTTTGTTTTTCTTTGTGCAGTAAAAAATTCAGTGAGCGCCTGTCTGTGTCCCCTTCGCGCTTCGTCGTCGCAGCAATCTAGTTTCCCCATTGAGTAAAACAAGAAATCAGCGTGGTTTTCAATCGAAAGTGCAGGCAGAGGAACGGTGCAGTCGAGAAGGCCCAGGTATGTGAGCGATATCGATGAAAGAGAGAAATAGCCTTAAGGATAACAAAGGCACAGATATTAGCCTGAGCAACCAACTACTCTCCGGGGGCTAGAAGAAGCGGGCCTAGACTCTTGGTTATGTGAGTATACCAGCCTGCTATGTGCGCTTTGCCTGTTCCCCCTGTCGTCATTGTCAGGCATCTCTCGTTCGAAGCAAGAGGTTTGTGCACTTGCTCTGATAACATCAGAGAATTCTAGCGACGGTTTGTGAAAACAATGGCATCGGATATGTGCGCTATCTCTTGTGTTTTCGCAAGTAAATCTTCACAAGATGAATTATTAATGTCGGCGAATGATGCGTGAATGAAGTGTCGGCGTGAGTGACCAGTGTCTTGTAGGATCGAGATGGGTTGCTGCACTATGGTCGCAGTTGAACAGTTACTGTTTCCGATTAATAGAATGAGATATATCAAATTTTCTTGAAGACATAGTTTCGAGGCATTATGACGTAGAGTAAAACGGTTCGCAAATGAACTACAATGTCGTGTGGATGGTTTCGGAGTTATTACAAGGTTCAAAAACTTTGCCTTCAACGAATGACAAGTTCCTCCAAGATTGGTGTTTTCGTAACACAGTCATACAATCATGCGACAAAGATAGTGAGAGAGACAGTATAAGTTTGCCCGTGAGCCAGCGCTTTCGTTTGGGCTCAGCGGCTTGGACGACCGTAGAGAAAATTATTTGATAGCGGGTAATGTAAAAGTTCCGACTGCTACGCCCGGCTTTGTTCTTTTTTCTTTATTTTAAGGCGACTTTGCCTATGTTCAAGAATTGGTTGCACCCGGTGACCTACGGGATTCATTGCGCAATTGCGAGAATTTTGAATATTAAAGCTTCTGGTGCGCCGCGTGGCGATATATGCCAGCTCCGTATAAAATTGTTTAAGCCATCTCTCCTGCCATAAATTTCGCCCTGGTCTTATCACTTTACAAACAACTAATATAGTGCATCTAGTAACCAGGCACGGTGAAATTAAATTCGGAAAGTTTGATCAGTGTGATCATTAAGTGCAAGAAATTGGGGAGGGGGAGGGAACAAAGTCTACCCGCTGTGGGTCTACAAATCACCGTCACTGCACGACGGTTAACGATGCAGTGAAAACGCAGTACAGATCAATACCGATGACGGGGGCGGGGGACGTGGCTTCGAATTTAATTTCCTCCCTGAAAATAAAAATGCCGTTGTCGGACTTTCTTGTAAGAATACCGCTGAATCCTGCTCCTCTCAAATACACCGTCTTCTGTAAACAGGCAGTCTTAGCGTAAACGTTAGCGCTCGATGCGTGATACAAAACCGGTTTTCTTTTTTCTTTTGTTTATTGCGATAAAGACTTGCCCTTAAGGCATAATTCTTGGAGCGTATATATGTTCGATATATATATATATATATATATATATATATATATATATATATATATATATATATATATATATATATATATATATATATATATATATATATATCCCTTAAAGCCATCATTATTTCAGGCCAACTCTAAGCTCAAATTTCCCTCTACCTTACTATGAAATCCATAACACATTCCCAGCGTGGAGTAGAGGGCTTGAGTAACGTCACTCAGGCCAGCCGCCTCTACGGCTCTTCCATTAAATTTCTCTTTCTCTCGATCTTTTTCACACTGACCATGTACCATGTCAAGTAAGGAAACGGTGGTTGTGACACGTTCATAGCTTCAAGTTAAAGTACATTGTCACACATTTAGCTTTCGGTGCGTGCCAAAAATTTTTAGGAAGGTCGTACTCTTTTAAAACTGGGAGAGGCAATCTTTAAAAGAACAAGACAGCGAACGCTTTCATTAAAAAAGATTATTACGTTCTGTGGAGCAGTTTTCTTCTTCTTCGGCTATACACGCGGAAGAAAGAAATCATCGCTTACTAAAGGAACTGTACATCAACCTAGAATGCGACTAAATGGATCAGAGAAATTTTAGTAGCCATTACGCGAAGAACCAACTTTTTACTTGTCTTCCTTCCTGGCTTTTTTTTTTTTTTTTAGGAGTGATTGGGATCGGATGGGATGCATCGCTTTGCCTTCAGCTGTGAAGTTACCGTGGCACGCAAGCAGAAAACAAAAGATAAAAAACGAAAAAGAAAGGAAGAGAGGAAGAAGGGAAGAAACGTTTTTCAAAATGGTATAAGGGTGGCTACGCTCGTTTTCAAACAAATCTTATATATTTCAGCTCTACATTTGGTGCGTTTCATTTAGAAGCATTTTTGTTTCTTTGTAGGAAAGAAACGCCTCATTACTCTGTTGGAAGTGAAGCCTGTCAGCAGATGTTTTAGTTCGTATACCACATCGCTTGAGTGGAGAAATTTAAAGGAAGCGTAAGGTGGTTAGGAGAGGGAAGGAGGGGGAGCACTCTTTCCCACTCCAGGATGAGTAATTTCGTCGGAAACGCTAGGCAGACCTCTCTCTCTCTCTCTCTTTCTTTCTTTCTTTTAGTTTTGCCCTTCTTTTTTTCTGCAAAGAGTGCCTTAATTGCCTCATAGACGATGACTCCCCAACACCGCCCCTTTTCGGAGGTAATCTGCCACTACCTTCTGGGGAGCTTTAATCAACCGTGTTCAAAGCCCCTATTAATAGTCGTCGCCCTGTGTCATGACACTCCGGTGCGTATCAGCATTACATCCGTAAGCCAAATGGCCTGAAGGATAACTGAGACCGCGACAAAATGATGCAGAAAAAGCATGGCAGCCATCCCCGGTTTACTATAATTGCAGTTCGCGGGGATGCTAGTCTTTTCTGGTGTGTCGGTCCCCTCGAGTCGTACACGTGGTAGATATCTATTTGCGCATCACGGCGATAAAGCTCTTGCTCAGGAGCCCCGGGTTTCCTCAGCCGTTATTATTCTGCACGTACTGTGATACATTTAGTGAATCGTGCAAGCAGATCTCGCAGAGATATTTCTTCACTTCGCACATATTGTTTTGAGCATAGATCGCCAGAAGCGCGACACGACCGCAGCGAATAAGCAAATAGCTCGGTATAACTGAAGCAGGATCGTTTTTAGCTCTGCAGGCCGATCGACGGAAGCGAATGCTCCGCGCAGTCGAGCGCGCAGGAGGCTGCGCGGCCCCGACCTGAAAGCACGTTCGATCCATAACCGGTGTGGCGGCCGTCAGACTATTATGAGCAGGAAGGCTTGGCTAGTCCATTGCAAGTATCGTGATAAATGATTTACTGGCGCATAAACTCGATCAGAACTGTTCTTGTGCGTTCCTTGTGTGCTCCGCGTGATTTTAGTGCCGGTGAATTATGGGTCGCTAGGCTTCGGACTAAAGTGACACGATCTGACTCGCCGCTCTCCTCCCACTGCTTTTTCTCCCGCCCGAGGTGGCATACGAGGCGTGTGCGTTCTCTGTACGCGTTGCATGCGTTTGTGAACTGCGTTCGAGGTGAAGTATGTCTTCTGGTCTCACTTCAGTTGCTAATATGAGTAAAACTATCGCATGCTTTCAGGAGACCGAGCTCTTGAATAATACTCTGACGGGTTCTTTGCAGCTGGTTCTTTAAGGGTATAGGTAAATCGGTTCTTTTCGGGTCTTTGGTGTCACCCAGCGCAGCATAAAAAGCAGCCTCCATTGTGCGGGCTATAGTGAAAAAGGAGCGGCCTGTTTTGCGAGGCTTGGTGTGTCGCGCTGGTGCGGCTAAGCGAAGTGATGGCCGTACCCTCCCTGCTCCTCCCCATTCGCAGAAGTCCAAGCGCAGACCCCCGGAGCATCACCACCACCACTTCGCCTCCGACCACGGCGGCGGAACTCAGGTCGGCACGCCAGTTTACCAACAGCTCGCGGCTTCCGTGCTGCTTGGTGTGCTTGCTGGACATCCCCGTACTAATCGGCCTGGATCTCTTTCTCTCTCTCTCTCTCTTCCCCTGCCCCTACTGCTCTCTCTCATGCTGCCGCTAACCCACTGGCCGCCCACCGCAGGGGGACAGCGCATTCGAAACGTCCTACGACTTCGTAAGCAACCGCATGCTTTTGCATCTTGCCTTTTCTGACAGTGGCGTGCACGTGAGCTGTAGAGAACGCGTTTGAACAACAATCTTGCTGCGCGCCATACAGATGGCTAGCAGAGCGAGCCGAATTTTGACGGATGGCGCAGGCACTGAAGCGAAGGCTGTTGTTACCCAGTGCTGAAGGCGGGACCGACTCTTAACGGGGGCGCCAAGCTGGGCTGCTTTATTTAATACCGAGCTACAGCCTCAACTGCCTATCGCGAATATTGTGTATGAGAAATTTTCAATACTAGTGCGTGAGTGCTAGCAAGCCGCGAAGTGACGTCTAGGTGGGGCTCGCTGATTCCGCCTCGATGCGGCTATGCGCAATCGCGGTCAACATTTCTTCGCCGTAGCCGGCCTGCCGAGGCATGACCTCACAACGAGGCTCGATCTAGTTTGATATCGGCGCCATACAGCTGCGATCGTGTATGCTGGATACGATAATTTTGCCCAAGTCGATGCCACTGGGCCTCAGCTTCAACATTGGAGGGAATAAATAACCAGAGGAACAAACCAAGTGCGGTTTATACAAAGACCTACGGCCGTGACTTTGAAACACGCTTCAGCGTATTCATTCAAAACTGCGGTGCTGTGACTGCAAAACAACAACGTCGCCGCTACAACGGTGACGTTTCATTTCTAGTAGACCAGCGTAATTTGCTGTAACGTTGCCGTGCCAAAGTAAACTGCCGTAAAGCGTTACTGCCGTGCCATGCCGAGTGAACGGGAAAGTTGCTTCTCGGTCGCCAGTCTCATTTTCTTATCGTGTACTGCATGACAAGTTCGCCAGCAATGTCTCCGCGCACGTAAAATATACAGGCTGAAGGTTAAACTTCGTACTTTTGTGCTGAGATTGGGACATTCTCTTGCGACTCGCTCGACCTATTAGGTTCGAGGAATATCTCAAGTATTGCGATCTAGAACGAATAAAAAGCATTATACAGAGCGTGTCCCGGAAGGCGCCGGATAAATGTGGAGCCGACGAAGCCACTTGAAGCTCCGCACGTCAGAGAGTCGCAGTTCAGTAGTGTCGTCTTTCTGGCTTTCGCCCCGTCAAGAACGCCTGCCGCCGCGATCGGAAATCGAACAGCCTCTCCGATACCAGGACAGACGCACGCCGGATAGAGTTGTCGTTTACCCAAAACGAATATCCAGAGACAGGAAACGTGCGGCTACTTATTCGTGTACGACTTTCTTTGACGACAGCTTTTTGGTGACGTGAACGTTCACATACCGCTCCTGTGGACAACAAATGTGGTGAAGCTGTGCAAGTCGCGAACACTCCACAAGCACGCCAATAAACGCGGTAAGGTAGCTACATCACGCATGGCATAAAAATGATGTCTGCACGCGCTCGGCAATGCAGTCCTCGCTGTTATCGCGTTTTGTCGTTCCTAGTGAAAGACAGAAATGAAGTGGAACGATGGCCTCCGTGATCGGAGCTGCGTAGTAGAAGTGGCTGCTAAAGCTGCTCTATACGAGGTGGAACGTTCGATACCCGACCATGACGACCGCGTTTTCGCGAAGAAAAATAATAGCAATGATAATTCATATCAATTTAAGGGATGTTTTACGTAACGAAATCATGGCTGTGTAAGTAATGAACCACATGGTTGTGAGCGAGGAACTTCGGATTAATTTTCACCAAAAACTCTTGCAGACGAGCGTTCTTCTTTTTTTTTTGCATTCTGGCTTTATCCAAACGTGGCTTCTGCTGGCTGAAATCGAAACGGCGGCTGGAGATCAGCAGCAGAAGCTGATACACTTCGCGGCTCACTAAGCCACCCGTGCGTTGAAATGACGAGTTGTGACTGCGGAAAGGAATGAAACTTGCAAGCCTATAAACAGAGTGTACAAGATGAAGGGGAGCGCACACGCACTGGAAGCCGCTCTGAAATTTCGAGAAGTCGACGACAGAATGTTAAGGCCGCTGCCTCTCGTAATTTTTTGCTATCTGCAGCAATTTAAATCAGAAGTAAACAATCGTATTACTATAGAGAAGTGCCAAATGTGAAACTGGAGCAGCGAATTATACTAAAATTTCTGGGGAAGACTACCAAGCGATCGCGTGAAGGCAACGTGTTTGCACGCGGACGCAGACGCTGAAAACACGATAACTGGGTCAATCTATGGTTGCAACAGCAAGAGAAAATGTGGCACAAATAAATCACGTAGTTTTGCATGAACAACCATATCGCCACAACTTGCCGTGCAACAAATTACAGCGACAGACTGAAAACTTCAGCGGGCAAAGTCTAAGAGTAAGTTTGAAGATTAACGTTAAAAAAATGTATTTACCACTCGCCTGGTTGAAGAACAAGAGTTCATGATTAGTGGTTGGCGGTTTAAAGGAACGAACGATTACTTTGTCCAGGTCACGTAAACACGTGGCACCAGGATCATGAAAACTCAATCTACACACTAATAAAAATTGTGGCCCTATAACGTAAAACTATTCCAATATGTTTTTATTCCAATCTCCTGACGTCAAATTTGCGTAACCGCCGACGCAAACATCGGGCGGTCACCCGCAGGTTTGTCTGAACGGACCAATTAAACGATCTCCTCGATCATAGGAGGTCACTTTGTTTGCTTGAAAAACGAATAACATTGCCTACACTGCCCGGCTTGTCTTAAATAATTGGCTCACAAGAGGCGAGAAGCACGCTCAAGTGGAGAGGGATTCGATGGGGCCGAGCCACTGCACTGAAAATCGATAACTGGATGCATGAACTGGGTGGTGCTGGCGTCTGCGATTCGTCCGCTTTCCTTTACTTAGCTTGCGGTGGCTCGTCGACAATCGCGGCGGCATGCAACGGAAGCTTAAGAATGACGCTGAAGCGGATCCTCAGCAAAGAAGAGTTGGCAGAACGAGATCGTAAACGAGCCGAAAGTGATTGAAAACGTTACACGGCAACGCAAAAACTTTTATTACACGCAAATAAACCCATGCTCCCCGCAGGTGCCAGTAGCCAGTGCCTCGGCGGCAGCCATCTTTTGTTCCTATCGGAACGGAGCAGCCTGCGGCTATTCAGAAGAAAATTCGGTTTTGCTCGGCATATTAATGCATCTTTAATGCGTGCATGTCACTTTGACGCGGTGAAATTTTGCCGTATGTGACGTCGCGTGAGAAGCAGGTCAAGTGGATGCAGCCCGACAGCTTTTGAACAATAGCCGAGGGCTAATGGCGAAAAGGCGTCGAATCAGAAACAATTACTTTTTCTTGTTTGGTCAAAGCATGCATAATCAGTGTGTATACGTCATATCAGATAGGTAACAATCACGGTTTTCGTAACGTCGCGTGGCAGACAGGTGAAGTGGGGGTGGTCCAAAACGTTTTTGACCAATCGCGGAGGACTGATTGCAGAATTGAAATAGAAAAGTTTGGAATAGTTTTACGTTATAGCGCCCTTGGTTTCAGCGCATAGCACAGGCACTCCCAGATCGTGACTGTCGCCCTACCTATATTCTTGAAAAGAAAAGGACATGGTGCATTCCGCCTGCGGTCACTTATGGGACCGAAGTTTGGAGGCTAGCTTTGGAAACTCGAAGATAAATAAGCCAACTACCACGCAAGGCGAGACGGAACGGAAAATTATTGGCTTAACGTTAAGAGCTATGAAAGACGGCAGCATGGATTAGAGCGCGGATAGCTGGTATTCTACTTGAAATTAAGCGTAAGAGGTTGATCAGGTCACCATGTAAGTAGCTTATGAGGTGTCGAGGGAAGGGAAATGCACTCGAGGGGGGCAACGGATTGCACGGCGCGGCTAGTTTAGGAAATTTGCAGGCATAGGATGTAGATAGGTGACGCAGGACTGAGGGGTAACGTTGGACAGGAAGCCTTCGCTCTGCTTAGCAGTCTCACGTGCCCTTTCGGCATCTCGATCTACTTAGGGGAACTTCAGGTTAATGTACTGCTCGTATTTCGCATTCGCCTATTTTCCGGTAGCACTTGGGCGCACCTCTGAGGTCAATCAGTGATCGCAGAATAATAATACGAGTGGCAGCGACACCGGAGCTCTATCGTCAGCCTGTCGAAGCTTCGAAGCGGCTTCCTACGCACGTTTTTTTTTTTTTTTCTCCCTCTGGCTTCTGCACTTCTCACACTGTTTCGAGTCTCGTTATTTTTTAGGCGGACCTTGTAATTTATAGCCCTCTGCTGGCCGCGTTACTTATGGTCGTAGAAGAGTAGCTATGGTGCGTAAACGTAGTTAACATTCAGATGGAGCGATGCGGAAGCCAAAGACAGCGCATGAGGACTTGCCCTTGGAGTAAATTCCTGAGAAAAATCGTTTGAGGCCCTGACGCGGTGCCCCACCACTTTTCTCGTTATTTCAGTCCTTGGTCGTCATTCGTTGATTCTGTCGCTGCAGGAGCCGTTCTGTTGCACCCACGAAAATGAACGCCTTTGCGCGATATCGGGTACGCAATGCGCACCTGAAAGTACGTACTGGCTTGGAAGGACCCTCAGGCACTGTAAAACAACTCTTCTGCAGCGACGGCCCAAGCGAGTGGCTATTCGAGGGGCTAACGAGTGGCAGCAGCATGCTGTCAACAAGCCAGACAGAAGAAAGAGAACTTACTTTAACAAGCCAGACAAAGCATGCGATGACACATGGTGCTCCTAAGCACATCAGTGGAGGAAGTTCCAACTAACACACCGGAATATTGGATTCATCCCCGACAGAAAACAGAAGGAGATTTCTATCTCACAGATCGCGATCGCTGAATTTGATTTCACGTATATAACAAAAACAGACCGGGTCCTCGTCTTTAAGGCCACTGTCCAGAAAGACACAAGCGTCCCGCGTAGGTTTCTACAAGGAGTGTTTGTCACCTTGCACACGCACAACTGGGGCCAATTAAGGGCCTCAATAATGACGCTACAGGTCAACTCACACCTTACATCACACCATGACGCCGAAACACGTGAAACACGTGGTCGTGTAATTGGCTTTATAGAAAATATCCTTCAACTTAGCCATGTATGCACGCGCACTAATTTGTTAAAGTTGAGGTTATTAGTCGATTTCAGCTAATTAACCACATATTTCCAACAATGCACACTCATTGCTGAGGCTTGAAAATGTTATAGTTTTATGCCGCTTTGCTTCCTAGCTTGGAACACTCCCTCTCAAAATAGTAGTAAGATAGGAATACGTACTGTTAGGTTTGAAGTCTGCAATTACCTTTGCGCTGTTTGCCTTCTCAGCTACAAAGACAGACCCAGAAATGTCACTTTCCTCCTTTTTTAGATGGCCTGCAACATAATAGGAATGAGTAAACTTCGCTAATTTTGTGTGGTGTCCCTAACGTTGTTGTTTCGTTCTTCTTTAATTGCTGCAGCACGGGAAATTTGGCTACACGGAAAATAGTTCGCTATACCGAAATTGTAGCTATACATAAAAGTGAAAAAAAAACTAAACGACAGAACAATGCTGCTAGTAAAAATAGAAATAATCAAAACCTTTCACAACTGTTTGTCATAAGAGAAACTCGCACGGTACGTACTGAGAGCTCGTGTTGTCCGCTTCTGTACTCTTGTGTCCTGTCTGCACGCCTCACCTCTTTTTTGCATCATTAATCCTTACCAACTAGCTCAGCCTTCTGTTGTTCTAACCGTGACATAAAGTTGAAAATAAATACATAAGCGAAACGTAGAGTCTGCGCATGAACTGTTACAAGAATAAGTAGCCTCTAATCATGCTGAAATAGTTGAATCCACCCACAAAGCTCATAAAAAAAGTAAGAAAAAGTCGCCATAACAGTAAACTTAAATTTAAAAAATGAAAGCAGTGGGCTCACCCATTATACTTTTCACTTGATCAAAAAAGCTTTATACATTAGTTCACAGTTCCAGCGGTACCGCTCAGGTACCGCTCATTAGCGCTCGCGCACCGAACACGCATAGCTCGCGTTGATGGTGCTCGCGATGGCATTACTTCCCGCTTGGTCTGGGGTCACTTCTAAACAATGAAATACGACTCTTCGTGTCTAACAAAGAAACTCCTGACTTTCCACAACCGCGACCTCGCCGCTATCAGGTTACGAACGTGCTCCATCGCACTATGGAAACAATGACACAAGTAATTGTTGCGGCGAACTGTTATTAAGGCACTGAAACGTTAGCCTGCGCAAATGGAAATAAAGGGTGTAGTTTTTTCTTTCTTTTTTTCCCTCTAAGGTTGTCTTTAGTAAACAAATAAACACTTTTCGCACTGCTTAAAGTTGGTTCCGTTTTGTTATTTTGTATTGTGTACTGGTTTGCCTTGCTTAACTCTCAGCTAGTGTATTTTTCATGTTTACTGCCGGGCTGCTATGTGCATCTTTAGCATAACACATTTGTGTCTAAATAACACGCTCCCCAGCTACAGCTTCAGCCTGACTGTTAGGTAGCGTGCGTATGGCGCCAAGGCGCAGCCGGGTAATTTTAACCTCTTGCTTCAGAACTGTGTTCTTCGCTCAAATTTCTGCACGAGTCCCCGCGCAGAAATTTCACGCCAACGTTACTGTTGCGCGGAGTGAGAAAATGCCGCTGAGCGTTGCGCGGGGCGGTGTTGCTCGAGTATCCAGCTTCCGTTGCAGCATAATACCGCAATAGAATATAGTGAGCAACATCGCTCGCTTTTCAGAACGACATATGCGCCTCGCCATTGTGCACTACTAAAACGCATGCGCCGGTTAGCATGCGTTCGTGAATCTCCGTAACGTCTCTGTTGTGTGCCCTGTAACTGCGCGTAGTAACATTTATCAGCACCATGCCCGTTACTCGTGCTTAGAGAGGGGGAACTGTATGCTCCGTAGCTAAGTAGACCATGAATGCGATCGCTTTGGCGCAAACAAGGAAGGACAGAAGGGAACAATGGGAATGCCAACTTTCGACTGTTTATCATGTTTATTCTCTATTGTATCGCATGCAATATATACACGCAGGTGAGTTCGCAACATACAAAACAGCTTCAACCGCGCAACACCCTAATCACAGCCGGCTATCAAAAAACCTTCTTTCTGCATGCAAAATTAAAACTGATGTGTCACTAATACAAGACCAACCTCGCTCTTTAACATGAAACCCCTGAACAATTCACGTGCCGTGGTGCCACCACAGGGACACCTGTGGTCACGGCTTCTGGACTGGTGAATTGGTAGAGGCGTTTCATGTTAAAGAGCGAGGTTGGTCTTGTATTAGTGACACATCAGTTTTACTTTTGCATGCAGAAAGAAGGTTTTTTGATAGCCGGCTGTGATTAGGGTGTTGCGCGGTTGAAGCTGTTTTGTATGTTGCGCATTCACCTGCGTGTACATACTGCACTGCGATACGATAGAGAATAAACAGTCGAAAGTTCGCGCTCCCCTTATTTCCTTCCGTCCTTCCTTCTCTGCACCAAAGCGATCATATTTATGGTCTACTCAGCAATATGAACCGACGAGCCCAGCAACACGTATTTCTGGTATATGCTCCGTAGCGCATTTACGCCATCTACCGGTTATGTGGGAAGGGGCTTCTTTTTCTCAGCGCGCGCTGTGCCTTATGTCCGATTTACCACTGCTCGCGCTTCTCGCTGTGCTACGAGTACATAATAGACATACAGCAGCTAGAGGTGCGAAAACCCTCTGACATCGCGTTGCCCGAATGAAACCGTCTCGAACCAGCGACCTCCAACAACACAGCACGAGTACAATATGCAGCCCACTGTTTCCAAGCTCTGTATATAATTGTGGTTACGGGTGGATACGGGGCGAATCTAGTGTACAGAGAATATATATCGTGGAGGCCGCAGAGCCGTTAGCGTGGCGAGTTCGGGTCAGTGCGACAAAGGCACCGCGAATCCCTCTGACTGCACTGTTGCCATCTCAGTACGTAAGGTGCATCATGATGCTGCCATGACGACGTAAGGGCTGTGATATTTTTGCGTATGTCGCCACACTTCTGTTTAGAGCAGTCGTACGTTGTGCTGCAGTGCAAAAGAAAAGGCGATCTTGAAACGCAGCTGCTTGAACCGAACAGCTGCCATCAGATAACCGTTTCTTTGCTGTATACTGCGATCCGCTTGGGCGCTCCAGACAGTGCCGTACAGCCAGTGTGTATAGGTTTGATACTAAAGTCGTAAACTTATCTACGCTCGAGATCACATCAGGCTGGTATAGCGAGCCCACCAGAGATCCTGGCGTGCACTTTTAATGGATATTGCCGATTTAAGCCTCATGCCGGTCAATCATGAAAGACAGTCGCGCAAGGCCGGCCTGTTCGCAGATGTCGCTGTAGCCCCATCCGTCTCGCTCTGCTTGCCTCTCCAACAGAGGGAGCGAAAGCACAGCTACTGTGTTTTGTTCTTTCGCCCCCTAGAGTGTAACTTCGCCAAAACGCTCAGAAATAACCTCGATGTAGTTTCTTTGTTTCTGCCTCGTGAATACATCTCGCATGCATATGCACGGAGATCGAATTCTGATCGATGCGTTGTGATGATTGTGCAGGTCATCGGGCCGCCGGGTCCCCCAGGCATACCGGTGGGTATCGCTGCTTTCATCGCAGCGGTAGATTTCTTGTGCTTGACTAGCACCTTAGTTTGCTTTTTTTCTTTGCTTCCCCGACAAAAACAACATGTGTAACAGACGGTGTACAGAACATCGGTTTGGCTATAAGCGATCTTTAAACAAGAGAGATAAAGGTAAAGCAGCGCGCACGCTAAATAGTCGTTAATATCAACGACGCTTCACAATTCACAATGAAACACATTTTGATATTTTGACTCTTGAACTGTGTTTTCCTCCTCTCTTTTTAGACGTAGTTCATAAGGTGGCTCAAACGTGTTATGGGTTATTAGCTATGGCCGCTAATTAGATTTGGGCATGTGCTATTCTGTAGGTAAGGCAATTTCTTTTTCTTGCTTTTTGTAAGCTGGAACTGTTTTACATCATATTGTTCACGAGGCAGATGAGGTGAAGGCCTAGGAGAGTTCAACTCCTTTGTGTGCGCGCGCGTGTGTGGTTTCATACGGTGGTTAAAACGTACAACAAGCGAATCTTTCAAAGCCAATGTCAAATTTGAATGTTTCAAATGCCAGTGCTTAATATGTTCTTTCTTATACGACTTTAGATTAAAAAAAAAACAGGCTACTAAGACTCGGCTACCATTCATTCGTCGCTAAGAAAGCTATGAAAAAAAAAGAGTGATTAAAATTACTAATGAGCGAAAGGAAATAAAAGGAGGCACTTTATAATGAGTTAGTGGGAGCTGTCACTACCTTACCGTGCGTTGAAACGAAGTTCAACAGTCTACCGCTGTATAGCAACAAATAAAGTCAGCTGAAATGGCACACCGTCAATACAGAGTGAATTTTGCTATTTATCAACCCATTTTAAGTATCGACACAATGCTCACAAGACCTTTTTCTTTTTTTCGAGCAGTTAGTTCGTCAATCCTCTTGTGTTTAGTATTTCCTTCTGACGCGCGGCTCTCATGTCAGGAATGATTGCAACGCATCAGCTACGCGAATAAAGTAACGACGAAGTAAAACTGCGCAACACGCAAACACAAGAAAGCATGTATGTGCGACGGCACGTCAAATACGCCTGTTTGCTTTCTGAACCGAATCGAAGACAGGCCAGAGAGCGAGAGAAGCGAGTGCTGATCGCTAGGTTTTTCGAACGCGCTAGCGACCATCTATCGAATACAATGTGTGCTTGTTTTCATTGAAAATCCCTACATTGTGCTTATCAGAGAGAAAAAAAACGAAACGTTAGGGTGGTATGTGAGTGCATTCGTAGCGTCACACTAAACGTTCATCACATCTACGATAAGTTCCGGCCATTATCTCATTCACTTCAGCGCTGATTAGTTTTTCGTATGCCTTGTTTTTCTTGTTCTTTTGTTTGTTCCCCTATTCTTTACCTACGTCTCTCTGCGTTTGTGCGGAGAGAATGTGTACACGCCACTCGGAAATAGGTGTAGCCATTACTCCCACGTGAAGGAAAACGATCGCTCGCTTTCGGCGGTTTGTTTGCTGGCTAAGAATGACGCGGAAGGGGAAGCTGTGCGCGGACACCGTTCACTTTCTGAGCTGAGTTTACGCACCACGCAACGATGATATTGCTGCTTAATGCTGGCGCCAGACAGCTTTCTAAATCACATATCAAGAAACAAACGTCGCCAACTTTGCTGGCAGGGACGAAACCTGAGTTTCGGACGAGATATTGGGGTCTCGCAGGTTTGGCACATGTGGCTGTGGTCAATCAAAAACGAAGTCTTGGTTCGTGTTTACGAAGCAGTTCGCAAGCTTGAGCGATTCGTAAGCACAGGGGCTGAGGTATCTTGACGCCAGACCTATTTTATATTACTTTATTTTATTTTACTTTATTTTATTTCATTTTATTACGTACTTCCCTACGCGGATCCAGACAGTGTGGACAGCGGATCCAGACAGTGTGGACAAAGAAAGGAGACGTTGATAATATTAGACAGGGTACACAATGTGAACATTTGGCACATGCGGGTAGGGAGAAAAAGAAGTACTTTACCGTATCAGTTCTGGTGAAGTATGGTGGCAAGGGATGCAGCTTAACGTTGTGGTTCTGCCTCGTTCGTACGAGTTACAGGTACTGATTTGGGTGGAGAACAAATTGGTTAGTGAGGAGCTGGCGAGTTCTAGCCCCTGAGATTTTCTACGTAATGATTAGGGCTCCATAGTTGGCTTTTATTAGTTCAGGGGGAAAGCCTTACCGGGAATACCTAGAGCAAATGAGCATGCCGGTTTTTTAAGGCGTAAGCCTTTAGTGGCTTATGAGTGTCCGGGCGCAGTCCGTGGTGGACGCAGGAAAGCGGGGATCACCGGCAAGGGGAGCAAGGAGAGGAGGCGTCATGCCAGTAGCGCTGTGCGAGTGGGCACGTGGGAGAGCGTGGACATGAGCGCGGGAGTGCGCGCACATCGGCGACAAACCTTGCAGCCATATGGCTGTGATTGCATCCCATGCTCGCGGCCATGGCGACGTCTGTTCGCAGAACAGTTCAGACAACAGCAACAGAGGCAGTCATAGATAGGCTTTCGCCTATCGCAGTTTAGCTCAGCAAAGTGCCCATAGATTTTTCGTACTCGTTCAAGTTCATTGATCCTGTCATCAGTATACGAGTCCCAAACTACACAAACGTATTCAAGCACGGGTCTTATTACACTTGCGATGCTGCATATTGTACGGAGTAGCGCTAGGTAACTTGTGTTTCAGAAACAGCTTGCGAAAAGCCGGCCGTGCAGATTTTATCAACGGGCATGATTTAATACAGGCTATTAGTTAGACAGTAACTCTCATATATTTCTAGGTAGCAGCTTCCTTGTAAAGGCGAAGACCCTGTTGTTTTTCTTTCTTTTTCGTTCATTGTAGACTGTAACTGGTCAGCCGCCTTCTCTGATATTACGTTGAAATAGACATTATCGTTGAAATATAGCTCAGATCATTAAAAAAGATGAGCATATAGATAGACATAGTGGCTCGCATCTGCATGTCGTGGTGATGAACGTACTGTTACAGAAGTTGGCGAGCCAATGACAGAATCCTGACGATCGAAGTTTCGTGAGCTGTAAGGACACGATAACTTCTTACGCGTGACACGAAGTACGAAGTACGTCTTTGTTATTGACCATTTCTTGTGTCTTGCACAAATGAGTCAATATTTTTAAGGTAAGAGTTTAGATCAACTGGGTGGTAGTTGCTACTGCAAACCTCCCAATAAAATACGCAGCCACCGGCAAATCCCCGCACGTTAATATTCGACTCTACAACGCGTACAATATATATGTGGGCTTTTATTACGCTCGTCTTCTTCATCTGTGTATTATCATCATCATCCTTTGTTGATCGATCCTCATCTTCAGTTCCGTGTGATCGTCATCAGCGGGTGTGTGCCTTTGCTGGTTCGATGCCGAGCACTCGGGCCAAATAAACGTCATTCCATCAGATACGTCATAATGTTTAATATCCTGTTGGAACGCAAGGGTATCCAGGACGCCATACCATGAGGTACCCCATGTTGTGCTGAACAACAGTGGCCTAACAAGTGAAGCCTCAGCCAGGAGCCAACATTTGGACATGTAGACTTGTCTAACTCAGTGCAGCTGCTTTTCTTGGTTGTGCTTATATAGCTCACTCTACCCAAATGGCAAGGAGCCTGAGTAGTGTCCAAGAAGCCCATAGGGGCTCCGAAACGTCCTTCTTCATTTTTTTTTACACTTTGACTTGGTCAGAAACCGCAATAATTGCTTCACTGTGACACCTGACCAGACGAACCTTCGTCGAACTCTTGACTTGATCAATTCAAGTCCATATCTTTATGTGACCCGCTTCACTTGCTCGGAGATAGATATTACAAGAAGGCAGTCCGATGTTGCTCATCTATTTCAACGATCTCAGCTGCATTTCAAAGGTGTTATCTATTTGGACTTAATATTAGGCGACTGACCAATGACAGACAGTTCAGAACGAACGAAAAAAAGTGTAACGGCCCCTTGTGCCCGTATTAACAAGTACGGTAGAGTGGCTTGCATTTACAGGTCGTGGTAACGAACGTGCTGTTAGAGGAGGCGGCGAGCCAATGACAGAGCCCTGACGATCAATAGCTTGGTGAATTCGACTCTTGATTTGCGGTCGCGCGCAAACACTTGCAGACTATATTGCGTCACTCTGCGATCATACGTCAGAGTGCGAACAGTGAGAGTCACCGGCTTTTCGGACATTATAGCTCGCAACGCAACTTAGTTATCCCAGCGATGGTCCAGAAATTGCGTAGACAGTGAAGGTCGTCGCCCTCGCTCTCGACAGCATTGTATTTTTGGCACTCTGCTTACAAAAAAAAACACGAACTTAGCTCAATTAATTTCATAATTTTATGAGATGCACTCCACCGCGTGGATCTTTCGATTTGTTCAATTTCTCAAGTAGGAAGGAAGGAAGGAAAAGTGGAGAAGGAAAGGCAGGGAGGTTAACCAGTTTAGCTTAACCGGTTTGCTACCCCACACAGGGGAGCGGGATGGGGGGATGAAAGATGGGGAAGGGAGAGAGAGAGCACATAACACAGCACACAGACATCGTCCGTTAGAGTCCATCACTCTGGCGTGGTACGTGATATCACTGTCACAGCCGCTTGTACAATCCCGTCTCTTTCAAAAACCGAAGTAGTCCCTTCGTCGCCTTCAGCTGCGATGTCTTCTGTCGGTGGCATGTGAAAATCGTGTCGAGGGATAAGGGTCTAGTGTCAAGGTGCGCTAGAACGGATGCCAGGGACTGTCGCTGAACATTATGTTCAGGACAGTCGCACAGAATGTGTTCCAGCGTCTCCTCGCAAAGACAGGCATTGCAGAGAGCGTTGTCGGCCATTCCAGTCATCATCATCACCATAATCATCATCAGCCTGGTTATGCCCACTGCAGGGCAAAGGCCTCTCCCATACTTCTCCAACTACCCCGGTCATGTACTAATTGTGGCCATGTTGTCCCTGCAAACGTCTTAATCTCATTCGCCCACCTAACTTTCTGCCGCCCTCTGCTACGCTTCCCTTCCCTTGGAATCCATTCCGTAACTCTTAATGACCATCGGTTATCTTCCCTCCTCATTACGTGTCCTGCCCATGGCCATTTCTTTTTCTTGATTCTTACTAAGATATCATTAACTCGCGTTTGTTCCCTCACCCAATCTGCTCTTTTCTTATCCCTTAACGTTACACCTATCATTCTTCTTTCCATAGCTCGTTGCGTCGTCCTCAATTTAAGTAGAACCCTTTTCGTAAGCCTCCAGGTTTCTGCCCCGTACGTGAATACTGGTAAGACACAGCTGTTATAAACTTTTCTCTTGAGGGATAATGGCAACCTGCTGTTCATGATCTGAGAATGCCTGCCAAACGCACCCCAGCCCATTCTTATTCTTCTGATTATTTCAGTCTCATGATCCGGATCCGCAGTCACTACCTGTCCTAAGTAGATGTATTCCCTTACCACTTCCAGTGCCTCACTACCTATCGTAAACTGCTGTTCTTTTCCGAGACTGCTAAACATTACTTTAGTTTTCTGCAGATTAATTTTCAGACCCACCCTTCGGCTTTGCCTCTCCAGGTCAGTGAGCATGCATTGCAGTTGGTCCCCTGAGTTACTAAGCAAGGCAACTCAGGGGACCAACTGCAATGCATGCTCACTGACCTGGAGAGGCAACGCCGAAGGCTGGGTCTAAAAATTAATCTGCAGAAAACTAAAGTAATGTTTAGCCATTCCAATGCGAAATGAGTAACATTTCGTGAAAGCCACCCCTAGCCATAAGCGATAAAGCAGAGTCGCCTCTCTTCGGCGGAGTCCCGTTGGCATATAGAGATGCATCAAAGCGGGCAGGTGGTATTGACGGTTGCTCCGGTTGGTCTGGCTGTTTGGTGTGCGCCATAGAGAGAGCGTGATCTCCTGTGCAAGCACTCGAAGTCTGCTAGCTGCGTCGGATCGTGAAAGTGGTATGGCCTCTTCTTGTGCGTCTTCAAGAGCTGCCCGAGCGGCATTATCGGCGTCTTCGTTTCCTATGACGCCGCAGTGACTTGGCAGCCACTGAAACGTCACGTGGTTTCCTTTCTCCTGTAATGTATAGAGTAGGCATCTAATATCGAATACGAGCTGTTCGAATGGCCCGCGACGCAGAGCTGATAGCACGGACTGTAGGGCTGACTTTGAGTCGCTAAAGATTGACCATTGTCGAGGTGGCTCCCGATTAACGAAACAAAGTGCAGCGCGAAGAGCAGCTAGTTCAGCAGATGTCGATGTTGTTGGGTGGTCAGTCCTAAAGCTGATGGCATCCAGCCTGAACTCGAGTGTTACAATGGAGAATTCTGCCCAAACGACTTCGCGCCGGCAGCCTGCTCAACACTCACTCACGAAGGAGCGTGAACTCCTATGAACACAGAGGCTCACGGGAAGGTGGAAACTTGACGAGATCAACAGATGTCGAACAAGAGATGCCTCGGGCTGAAGCCAATGTTTCGACAAGGCGACTTGTCTTTGTTAAGACGAAGGCAAGCCCCTTGTTTTTCGAAACGTTGGCCGCAGCCAGAGACATCGCTTGTTCGGTCACTAAAGAAGTCAGAAGCGAGCGCCAAACAGCTGCCCCCTATGAATGTCTAGTGTCCTCGTGGCAACACTGTCACTTGCGCTAGTGTGGAGGTACCGCTCTACGCTCTAGTCCATCCACTAGACGGCCTGTAGCAAGCTTAGAGTACTCAGAAAAAAAATTTATACATCACCATAGATTCCTAAGAACAATACACGACAGCTAGATAACTCCAGTTTTGCAACGCAATGCTGGACTGGAGTTCGCGCTAGCGCTGTGCGTATATGACAAAGCGCGGCTTGAGTTTTGCAATGTCACGCAAGGTTGCTGAGGTGCAGATTACAATTAACGGAAACTGCACATGACAGCTCGTTTTCTGAACCTCCGAGCGTTCTGATAAGCATCCTTGTCGAGCCTCGACCCGGGCAGGCCACACTGCCTGCAGCCTCATTGAGCACCAAGCCGACATGTGGGGGCATCTCCACTGAAAAATAGCGGCGCAGCCGAGGCTTCACAGATCCTCTAGTGGGCATAATGGCCGCTGAGTAAACTCTGAAGAGTCTGCAGTAAACAGTAACCCTGACTGCGTCTTGCTGTCTGAAATTTTGCGGTTGGCAAGAATCCAACTGCCTCAAGGCTGCTTGCATGGCATCGGCATGCCGTAGAAGACACGACCTGCTTGAGTACGTCAGCCTAAGAAACCTTCAGGGTCGGAATTGAAAGCCCCGCTGCACTGGCTGTATATTCATTCATTTGTCATCAGAGCCGTCAGTGTATATCCGAACGATATGGCCGCACTTTCGTTGCAAGCCGACAATTTCAAAGCAATGGGTTAGCCGCACGTTCTGTCTAGGTGTTCACGCACCATTGTTCAGGCGCTTCAGCCCCAGATATAAGGCACTTCGTACACGCTCTCATTCTACTAAAGAACTCCAAACCCTCCCGTTTTCGGGGAAACTGAAGGCTAAAGAAGCGGGGAGTGCTAGGTTTTAAGAAAGCGTGCGATTATGCCCGCTTCCGAATGCGCTGGAGAAGAGCTTTAACCGCATGAGACTCATTCAAGCGACATATTTGCATGCGCAGTCACTTAGAGGCAAGAAGATTGAGGGAGGACGAGTGGGATTCGTGAATAAGCTGAATGAAGTTGTCGTTTACAGCTGCCTGCGACACACAAATGGCAATGAGTCTTTTCGATGCAGCGACTACTGGAGACTGTCAATGGAACTCAAATAACTGATATTAAAGGCAAATTTCAACGCATGCGGTTCACTAGCGGTGATACGAGAGGCATGAAAGAAGGATAATCTTTCTAGCGTGCGCCAGCTGTTAGCTTCGTAGTTTGGTGCAGTTGAGGTGTCGAAACGGTAGAGCCTGCAGCGCCTCGCCAGTACATCCTGGATGACCTCAAAAAAGCCTACGTGCACGGTTAGCCTGCCGAATTGGCGTGCATCATACACTTTTCGTCATCCGCATAGGTCTTCACCCCATTCCAGGAAACAGCACAAAGCAGGTCTTCGCTGCACTAAACCACGAGTACAGATTAGCCAGCTTTTTATTTTTCTTCTTTACCTATGTAAAAAAGTAGGGCGCAGTCAATAGCACCAGCGTGCACACTGTACAGTAGCGAATTTCTTTAGTGATTACTAATGGAGTGCCGAGAAACCATAGAGTTCAAGCCACCGCAAAACAGGCGCTGAACTGGAACACATGCAAACATAAGCAAAATACATTTCACGCACCACATCCGAGGTCTTGTCCCTTATTTTTTCGCGGGCGCGTGCTTGCCGTTGTTATATTAAATCACGTGACGAGCCTTGTTATAAAAAAAGACCTGTACCCGCAAACCTGTGAGAACGATTGACTCACTCACTCACTCACTCACTCACTCACTCACTCACTCACTCACTCACTCACTCACTCACTCACTCACTCACTTTGAAACACCTTTTAAAGTTGCTTCCTTCGCGAATCGCTAGCTTTATACAATTTGTTTCCATCGCGCTTTTTTCTTTTCTTTCTTTATTTTTTTTTTCCTGTTCACCCTTGCTACATAGGGAGCACCAGGATTCCCAGGCCCTCCCGGCATCAAAGGCGACAAAGGCATCGACGGTCAGAAGGGCGAGCAGGTAAGACATTCTCAAATGCTAGCTGCGCTACTTATGCTTACTTGCTGTTGTTATACGCCAAACTGGCTCGGTTACCGCACATTTCAAGGCGATACTACGCGTGTGTCCAAGATTTCATTATTCCGTCGCCTATACGTGGTGCACGCTATGCTATGACCTCGCGACTACATAAGATATTTAATTCGTGTTCTCATCCAGGGTCTAAGCATAACGTTTAGTCCGGAATCGTTTAACTTAACATAGTCCCTAAAAGTCTCCCTCAGGCATATCATAAGAAGTCAACAAACATAGACACCAAGGAAAACACAGGGAAATTACTTGTACTTACTAAGTGAATTAAAGAAATTATAAATGAATGGAATTGAAAATGGATGAAAAAACAACTTGCCGCAGGTGGGGAACGATCCCACGTGTTTCGCATTACGTGTGCAATGCTCTAACCTATTGAGCTACCGCGGCGCCGTTTCCCCATCAACTTTCTTGGGTATTTATGTTTCCTAGTAGAACCCTGAGAGTGTTAGCCAGCGCCACCACTCGCAGACCTTGGCGGCAAATGTGGAACATCCTTTCTGCCGCAGGCGTCATTACGTGACCTTTTTGTGTGAAGGCAACTGGTCAATAAACCCACACGTGCTACCTGAAGGCATCAATGTTGCCGGATTCGAGACCCTCGTTATGTAATGAACGAGAAAAAAAGAGGGTTAACCGAGGGGCCGGATTTTTATTAATCATATCATAAGAAGCCAACAAACATAGACACCAAGGAAAACACAGGGGAAGAAACACAGTTGTTTTTTCATCCATTTTCAATTCCATTCATTTATCATTTCTCTAATTCAATCAGTAAGTACAGGTAATTTCCCCTGCGTAGATCATATCACGCCCAAATAGTTATATTTCGCGTAGGCCTACGCGTGTCCCTGGTTGACGGTACAGGCGTTGCCTCTCCTGAGCTTTCGCAGACAAGTTTGACGGGTGGAGCTGCCATTCCTCAGCATGCGCATATACGTTTTGTGTCTACTTTTTTTCCGCCCCTGCGCGACCTTTCAATTGACAGTCGGCGTTTCGTTTCCCGGCCACTTCTAGTGTCCGTGTCTGCACGCCTAACCTTTTCTAACATGAATCCCTACCAGCTAGCTAGCCCAATTTTCTGTCGTTCCAAATGTAATTTTCCTCACACCATGGAAGAGGACCGTACACGGAACTTTCTGATTTATATGCACGTGATGTGGTTGAGTCTAAATTCCAGTCAAGCGCACGTTGATCTATACACCCGCGACAAAAGTACCCATATGAGGCTTTGAAAAGTGAACCCCCAGGCCTTATTGGCACTGTGTTCATTCCAAAGTTGTTCACATAGAAGCCGCGATGGCTCAGAAGTCTATGGCACTCTACCGCCGAGGACTATGTTGCGGGTTCGACTCTCGGCCGCGGCGGCCTCGTTACGATGAGTACATAAAGCAATAACGCTCTAGTGCAGAGCTTTATTTTTTGCAAATGTTAAGAACGCAGTAGGTCAAAATTACACTGGAACCCTCCGCTACCCCGGCCCTCGCGGCGCCTGTACTTTTCTGGAACGTTGCCCACTGTCAACTAATAATTAATTAATTTGTTCCATTGGTGTACATCCCACTGTAATAAAGTCAACTGAAGTATAGTAACAAATGCCAAAGACTGCAATAAATAAATAAATAAATAAATAAATAAATAAATAAAAGCTTGCTCCTACACGGCCCTTACCACGCGGCCAGACAGTGCGGATATTATTGCTTATTTCAGTTTGAATGCCTTCTTTCATCTTGACGTTCATTTGATGTCCCACTTCTCTTGGAGAGGTTGGTGTGTTAGTGTTCCATTGAGCTGTTCCCATGGCGAAGCTGCAACAATCAATAAATGTGTGCAGGAAGTATGTACGTCTTATACAAGTGATCTAAAAATTGATCTCTTCCAAGTCTATACGCTTGTATACACGCTGGCACAGTCAGAGACAGTTGTCTATATGTACTCCGCTTCGTGGCATAGCCGTCTTATTATAATTTTTTTAATGGCCTCGAACGATCGATTCATACCGAGACAAACGCAAGCGGCGTGATTCTCTCCTTTGTTGTGACTGAGGCGTCTTCCGCAAGAGATCACGTATTCGCTTTAACTCAACTGGTTCCTTGTATAAAAAAAGCAGGTTAATGTAAACCGGATGCATATATTTGTAACTTACTATTATGTTCTTCGATAGAACGCGACTGTAGGAAAGTGTGGCATGACTATGTTACGGCAGCGTAATAACAGAAGATTGACCAAATTTGGCAAAAGTTCTCCATTACGCCCGCTCTCCTGAGCATATGTCAGGCGTGCGCGGAACTAAATGTACGCCAAATGCGTAGTGCTTCGCTAAGCCGAACGCGCATTTTTATGGACGATTTTCGATTTTGGTGCGTGGCGCTTCACGCGTGTATGTGTGCCTGCTTGCTTGCGTCCGCGCCTGCGCACGTGTGATCTCCGAGGAAACCGGTGGTCATGGCGGCTTGGCTGGGCGCCGCACTTCTTGTTCGCAGGGCGAGAAAGGCGACCTGGGACTCATCGGACCCATGGGTCTGCCGGTAAGTCAGTCCTCCGGGAAAGGGGGGGGTCGAACGCGGGCCGCGCGTATACGGCGCGGCGAGAATGCAGCACTCGCTACTGCCCGGGAAAACGCCCGCTGTCATTTCTCAGGGTCCAATGGGTCCGCTGGGGCCGGCCGGACTGCCCGGAAAAGAAGGCCGGACGGGAATCACGGTAAGACCATCACTTCTCGTCGCGCGCCGATCTCGGTGGGAGCGCGCGAGACGCGGCCGCCGCCGTCGCTACTTGAAGGGCGACGCCCGCTTCTTGACGAGGTTTAGAGGAAGCCTATAGGTTCCCTACCTCTGGTTTTTGTTTTTTTGTTTTTTTTTGTCCGCCATCTTTTCCAAAATTCACGAGCTTCGCTACGTTTCGCGACGCTTGGACGATCTTTCGTCTCGTACGTCAATTACACTGCAGGACGAGGGAAGAGATCCAACCGATAAAGAGGAGGCCGTTCTTTTCATTGCCGCGCAGCTTTCGAATACCTTACAGTCCGCTTGAGATACTTGAGATGAAAAGAATGCGAGAGAGTGGATTCGCACTCGGGTGCAGTCGCTTTATAAAATTGCGTCAATAATCGTTACGACTGTCGAAGTATAGGGCTAGCGTACTGCAGTCGGAACGTCCGAGAGGAAGATGCGCACCCGCACAGGACACCTCGTAGTGTGCACGGTAGTTCTCCAGGACTTTCCTTCTGTGCACTCTCACTTTCTCGCTTAGTTCAAGTTTGGTCGTTTTCCTTTGCAAGCGGAAGCTTCCAATGAAACGCGTCTCTGGGCCTCGAATGGCTGTCGCGTGCTCCGCGGACAATAATAAGTGCAAGGAACTCATCGCGTGAACGTGCCCTGTGACGTATGCACTTCACCTCACTCCGATCAACGCACTTGTTCGCAGTCGTCTCATTCCGATCGTAAACACTTCCGTTGATCAGAATTGAAGCTCTCAGCCTCACAAGGCGCACTCTTCGTCGTGCATTCCGGAGTGTACAGCACGCCTACTCATGCTGCCTTCTCTGTCCCTTGCATGCTGCCACTTTGCCCTCTAGCCATTCCACCAACACCTTCTCCAATTTCGTCAATCGCAGCGACTGTGCTTAGCTACGTTGGGTACTTATCAGCGCAGAAGCAACAAGTTGCTAGTACAGTTTGGCAGACAGAGAAAAAAAAAGCATTTTCGTCAGACATTCTGTAGACGATGAAGCGTGCTCTCAAATGGTTGCAAAGAACGCATGACATAAAAAGCGGAGAGAGCGAACCTGTTCTTCAGGGGAGGGGAAAGAAGATGGTGAACGGGAAGTCGTGATTCTTGTGAGTGGTTACTTACGGCACAGGCGGCAAACACAAAATCACTCGTCGATGGCGACAAGGAAGCGAGCGAACGCGCCCGTAGACCATTCTAAGGAAGAAAACTCCCCGCCAGGTCAAGTACAGGTCTGCCAGTACCTACGCCCCGTGTCTCAGCACATGTGTGCACCCTAGAAGCCCCCCCTCCCCCTTCCCCCTATACTAGAGTTACTGCCCTAAGCGTCCTTCATCCTTGCTATACTTTTATTTTTGTATTTGTGGGGGCGGAGGCTTGTTATAAGCTTGTCGAGCTTATATCGTGTCACGTTAAAATGTCGAGCTTGACATAAGACCTTTGTCGCGCATAGCTGGGCAGGTCTATACACGCGCGTATTGTAAGCGTGGCCCGCCCTCGTGCCGGCGCGCCTGTAGCCCGCGCCTGCCGGAACCGTGTGGCCGCGGTGCAAAGTTCCACGTTCCAACTAACCGTGCTTGTTCGCGCGAGTGACGCATCTTTGCAGGAGAGCCGCCGGGGTGTGAGACAGGCCACTGGTGATGGGAGCACACGTTAACACATTCTGGCGAGGTGCATGGTGTGATTGTTTGTGGTATGACTGACGCTCAGCCCCGCCTCGCATACTATCCCCCCCGCACCCACCGCGTTGTGGCTCGCGCGGTGGCGCTTGGATCGCGATGCGAAGTCCGCTGACCCATGGTCCCGTTTTCTTTCTCGACCCTCTTCCTACCCACAGGGGCCGCCGGGGCTGGACGGAATGAAGGTAACGTGCCGGGATCGCACGAGCGCTCTGGCGAAGGGAGGCATTTACGGTAAGCGCGCGTCCGCTTCCCACGCAGGGCGAGCGTGGTGTGCCAGGTAACAAAGGCGAGAAAGGAGAGCCCGGCCTTCCCGTAAGTTGGCGATGCTGCTTTGATTTTCTTTTCTCTCTTTGTTTTTTCCTCTTGCAATCCTGGCTTCCCGAACTGTCATCCGTGGAATACCTGCGTGGTCTCGGCTTCACCGCGAGATGCAGCGCATGTAGCAAATGCGCTAATGCACACCTCAGCGCGTGCGGACGCGCACGTGGTCAGACAGACCGACTCGTCACAGGGACGTGTGTGGCTCCTTGCTAGGCATTGTGAGACGAAGCGCAGTTTCTATCCCGTGCATTATTCCAGACGCCGTACCAGGAGCATGCACGAATCACTGCATGATTCCAAGCGGGCACGTCATTCATTCTTTTTTTTTCTACTTTTACACATCCTAGCTCGGGATATTTCGAATGGATAGGATTTTAACCTGAAAATTAATTGTGTCTAGCGCAAGTTCCGGCTGTGCAACTTGGTGGTATGTGTTCGGTTATTATTTTCTTTTTTTACCTCTTGCTTTTGCTGATTTTTTCTGTGCCTTGCCTTATCTTACCTCAACATGCAGTGCGAAACTCTACAAAACTGGCTCGAATGACTGATTCCCGTAGGTGGACGCGTGGATTCAGCAAGATTATCAACCAGCAGCGCAATTTTGGCATACAGCTCGTGCAGCTTCTTATTCGAAATAAACTTGTGCAACTTTTCAGGCTTATGATGACGCCGAAAAGTGGGCCGGTCAATGCGGAGGAGGTTCTAAGGCCACTTTAGCCTAACCCTGCTGATTTGAATTTGCGAAATAACAATCTTTCAGAGTGTCGTCACATTCAGTGCACACCATGGTAGCGGGATGTTCAACAAATTATTTAAATCGACAGGAACTTATATGGGAAGCAAACTAATAAGTTAGAGTTAGCTGTACGACACTTCCTAAGGTGAATATCGTGTACAAGAGAAGTGCGTTGTTGTGTAAAGCGTTCGCTCGGTATGCGCAAAGCGCATAAGACACATCCACTCGTAAGACACTCTACGCAGCGTAAGACACTCTACGCAGAAATTCACAGTGCACACGCTAATTCTAAACACACGTCCACTCGGAAGGAAATATCAATGACAATTTACTGCCAATTTGTTTTTGCGATATTTTTGAATATATTTTGCAATGTGCCACCAGCCATTGTCCGGTACATTAACACACCAAGTGCTGTATCTGGCCCTTCACGCGACCGCTGTGTGCTACATAGCTGCGTATGTCCCCTGGAATCCTTCACGAGTGCCTAAAGAACAAGGCGGGCACAGCTATGTGTGCCTGCAACACGCAGCGTCCGCATGAAGAGGCACGCCTGAATTTCATGGACAAGCGTCAGGTCCACGCGGCGGATGAAGAGTCCTGCGGGGGGGGCACACCAAAGTTTCCACGTCACGATTATCCCACGGACGAGCTGCGCCCGCTGACTGAGGTTGTCGAATATTTGGTCCTCAGCTGGTGGCCAAGCGCCTGTCAGAACTTGCGTTGTTGTTTCTCTTTGCGCGACATCTGTGTCGTTGCACATCGGGCAGTCGTCCAGCCCTGTGCGCCGACCGGCTGTCTCGCTGCTGTGCTAACGTCTTCTAATGAGTCGTCTCTTCTTCTTCCATCCCCTTTCCCCCCTCCCCGAAATCAGGGCACCGACGGCATCCCAGGGTTACCGGTAATTATGAAGCTCCTCTCTAGACTACGGGGCCCCGTGCGCAGCCGCTGGCTCGTGGTGCGCGGTCACATACCCTCAACCCCAACGCGCGACAGAGCCTCCTGCCCTTCCTACCCGTCCCCTCCCTGTTTGCTACAGCCGTGTGCATGCTGGGCGCTGTTGGCCGCTGACCTGCAGTGTTGTTCACGTCGCTCTTTTTTTTCTTCTGCGTGTGCGTGCGTGACTGTGTGTGATGCTTGCGAGTCCCCACCGTCCATCGTGGCTCCGTCCTAGGCTCAGCGGGGACGACGGTGTCCACTGACGCTCTCTTCCTCTTGCCGCCCCTTTCTTTTGCAGGGACCCAAGGGCGAGCGGGGTGAGACGGGCATATTGGTGAGTGTCGGCTTTGTCTTCCTCGATTTCCATCCCGTGCGAATTCTTCGCAAGCGAGCAGAGCGCGCTTATAAGGCGCTGCCATGCAGAAAGCGCCTTCCGGCGCCCTATCCGCATCGACGCTCCCAATACGCGGGCGTGATTGAGCCCGAGACGGCAGCGGTGGTTGTCTCGCCCGCGGAGCTCCAGGCGCGAAGCTGGCATTGAGGTGCACGCGTGGTTCGCTTATTATAAGCGACGCGATTGAATGCTAGCGTAAGGAATGTAGCACGGGCTATTTCAGAGGCACAACTCGCTCCCGCTCCCATACCGTGTGACCCTGCTAACGTTAACCAAGCTGTTCAACGAAAAAAAAAAAGAATTAATAAAAGGCGCTGCGAAATACTATCTTAAGGCCTACGGTGTTCGGTCATCAGACCTCTGACGTAAGTTTTATAATTATATTTTGTATCGCGCATTTTTTAATGTTGTTGTTGTTGTTGTTGTTGTTGTTGTTGTTGTTGTTGTTGTTGTTGTTGTTGTTGTTGTTGTTGTTGTTGTTGTTGTTGTTGTTGTTGTTGTTGTTGTTGTTGTTGTTGTTGCTGCTGCTGCTGCTGCTGCTGCTGCTGCTGAACAGCTTGGCTAACGTTAGCTGGGACAGCCTATATACACTGCTACGTCTATTAAATAATCGCAAAATTTTTCTCGAGATGCGATACAAGGTGCAAATTTCGTAGCACTCGGAGAGGTTTCCGAATGAACACACAGGTTGAACACACAGTCGTTCGATGCGCTCTAAACTTAAACGAATTGCTATAACCGTATATTTCTGGCAAGAGGAAATTTCAGTCCCAGGTTATTGCGTGTTGGTACAAATGGAGAAACTTGAAGGCGTATTTTGCAGAAATTTCTTCGACAAGATATCTCTTCGTGATTAAGAAATTGCGGTCACTGACCAAGTCAAGGTGAAAATAACACAGAGGCGTTTCGGGACCCGTACGGGTTCCTCGATCCCAAACGTCTCTGTGTTATTTTGACCTTGACTTGGTCAGTGATCGCAATTTCATCATCATGTTACCTGTCCAGACGAACTTTCATCAAACTCTTGACTACAAGATTTCTCTTCCTCTGGAGAAAAAAAGCGTAGTCCTCTTCTTTTTTTTTTTTTTTTTTTGTGCTAGTCAGTCAGAAGCGGCAGATAAACCAGGTCGAGACATTTTCCAGCCCAAAGACGAGACAGACATATGGTTAGGTCCACAACTTCAGCGGATAAAGCAACATTTTATATCCGACTCGACGTAAGATCACTAACAAGCTTGACCGTGCAGTCTCGGTCGGTGTCACCCTTGCCAGAAGAGACTTTGCAAACTCTGCCTATTTATTCCTCACGAACCTCTTGGAGCCTTTGGCAGAAGGCTTTTTTCGCTGAAGTAGGGCATGATATAGTAGAGACGATAGGTAGTTTTGAGCTCGGCAGCAAGATATTTCTCTCTAGCTCCACACTTACGTGCAGATTTGATTATCTCTCGCGTGCACGTTGGCACCTTAAAGAGCGACACAGGCAGCTGCTTTGTACGCAACGAAAAGGCAGCCTCTGTGACTCGCGCACCGTTGCCGACCGCGTACACCTGTCTTAGCTTTCCGTCGGTAAAAGTTTAACCAAATCGTTTCGCAAATAAGAAAGGGAATGTTTATTCAGTTTACGAGATAAAGGACAGACAACGAAAGAGAATATTTTGTTTGAAAAAGAAAACTATCAGGATAAACACTTTTCACACTCTGCGTAAATGGTCAAGTTCTTGCGAGATTTTTATAACTTAGTAGATAGCAAGCGGCTTGCGTACGCAAGAACTATGGGCCACGGTACTGCGCCTGCTCCGACCTCTGCATTTGGGTCTGCGCTTGCGCAGTACCGTCGCCCTTAATTCTTGCGTACGCAAGCCGCTTGCGTACCCTAACCTAAAGCTCTCCAATAACGTGCCGCAAATGCAAACGGTGATTTCCTGTGTGTTCTTCAGTGTTTGTCGATATTGTACGTGGAGTCTCCATTTGTACGTATGCCTAAAAATTTGCTCAACTAGTCAATGGTTTTGGCCAGCCACAACCCCGATGTCGGTGAGATGCAGGGGGTGGCCAAGAAGGGCCAATAATTCCTCACTTATACCTTGTTTTGTTTCTATAGCACTGTAAAAATGTTTTACGCCCTTAAGGGTGTTTTCTTGTAGCACTGGTGACACCATTACCGTTAGAGCCTTGCAAAATTTTATAGACGACGACAACGGAGCTCCAACTAGACGTGCTATGACAAAAGACGTAGCTGAAAATTATGTAATCATTCTGACGGCATTGGGCGCACAGAAATATCCGTCAGGAGAGTTTCATATCTCTCCCTGTGAAATTTTCTTGTCGGATATTTCTGTGCGCCCAAGACTGCCAGAATGATTACATAGTTTTCAGCTACGTCTTTTGTCATAGCACGTCTAGTTGGAGCTCCGTTGTCGGCCTCTATAAATTTTTGTAAGGCCCTAACGATAAGGGTTGTTACCAGTGCAACAAGAAAACATCCTTAAGGGTTTAAACGTTTTTACCGTGTATTGACGCAGCGTGGAAATGAAAATGCCCAGAGAAAAAAACATTTTTTCGAGAGTAATGAACGCGGTGCATATGAATGGCATGTCGTATATGGCGTATCGTTAAGGTGGCGAAAGTTGTGACTTTTCCGAGCTGTGCCCGAAATAACTTTTGCCCATCTCAACCACCTCGCTGCATTCGTGAGCAGCGCGAGACAAAGCGCTGTCCGCACCTAACCACGCACTGCCCTAGGCCCGAGACACGCGCTGCGGACAAAGGCGAGCAGTGGCGAACGTCCCCGCCTATCAGGCCGTCGAGCGCTGTCCTGGGGCATGATGAAATCGAGAGTCACTCACTTTTGTCTGTTCTCTTTTTGTTTTTTTTTCTGTTTTTAGGGACCCCGTGGGAAGCGTGGAAAGAAAGGAGACAAGGGCGATAAAGGCGATCAAGTAAACATTGCTTGCTTTGCATATCAATGTATACCCTGCTCTAGTCTCGCGCGAAATTGCGCGGGAGTACATAGTGTCGTTCTCAGCGAAGCCCTGGGAATTGACCTTTGGTCGATGCTTCACGGGAAAGAAAATGAACACTGACAGAATGCACTATAGGCACAGCGAACCTACAGTGCGTGATTGCCTGCGGCGCCGTCACTTTGTGCGCTGCGCGTCGAGCTCGCGGGGAGCAGTCATTAGTGAGCCCGAAAAGTAAATTGCGCTGGCGAATGAGTAGTGGCGTTTCCTTGTTCCTACTATTCTTCGCTCGCAGGGAGTGAGCTAAACCTGTAAGTGCAAGAGATAGCGAGAGAAGTGCCATATAGCTTCCTGGCGACGTCACTATACCACAACGGTGCGTGTGCGGTGGAACACTCGTGGCATGTTGGGGTCGCTGACTGTCGTAACAAGTCGACAATATCTGCACGCACACGAGAACGGTTAGTAAATACAGCAAAATAATTTCTAAGACGGCGTCGTCCCAAAATTAAAGGCGCAAAACTGAGATCATAGTCTATCGTGGCACTGGTTACTGCGGATTCCACTGTTTGTCAATCGCGCGTAAAAACCTATGTTGGCTAAGCTGCTGCATGTTTCCAAGTCGTGTCTTGATCCACAAGTGTATAATTTGGGAGCAAACAGCTCCCAAATACGGCGCTGACTATCAGTGAAACGGTTTATTACCTGAAAAGTAGCTTATAAACCTTAATATGAGCGCGAAAAACAAGAAACATTAAGATAGACACAAAACCCTAACCAAAAAAGCGTCGCACTCGGTGGTTCATCCGTGACTGATTGCGGTCTACGAATTTCCGCCTCTTGCGATTGAACTTATACACCGTTCGAAGTGGCCGTTGTGTTAAGGATCGTTTTCTGAAAGCAAAAACGGGCAGCGATATGGCAATGCACTGTGTCATGTACGGGTACGTGTGTGCCGAAGTTTGAAAATGTGCACATCCTCAGAACGCATCGCGAGGGTTGAGCGTGTCAAATATTTGAGGTCGTTTCTACTCATCACAGTGGGCCGTCTTATGCGTACACATGCATGGTTAAAATTATGTGGTCTTACATGCCAAAACCACGATCTGATTATGAGGCACGCCGTAGCGCGGTGCTCCGGAAAAACGTTGACCACCTGCGGTTATTTAACGTGCATCCAATGCACGATACACGGGCGTCGTTGCATTCCGCCCTCGTCGGAATGCGGCCGGGATCGAACCGGCGCCCTCGAGCTCAGCCGCGCAACACTGGGCTACCGCAGTTGGTTAGCGTATGCCTGATTTAGCTTCGCGTGTCTGAGTGAATAGCACACCTTTGTTAGTGTGGTTTCACTTGCGCCACGTGCTATCTGCAGGTTGTTTTGGTGGTGCTTGGACTGGTCTCTGCTGATAGTCAGCGCGCCCTGTGCCTTCTCATTGCTTGTCGAGTGTTTAGCGCTGTTTGCTCCCATATATGCACCAACCATCATGCTCTCTTTATTGGTTGCAGGGAGTACCAGGACTGGATGCACCGTGCCCACTTGGCCCGGACGGCCTGCCGCTGCCCGGGTGCGGCTGGAAGCCACCGAACACATTAGGCGTACGGGCCATTTACTCTCACGGATATCACGCGCATCCTTGTTGCCAAATGGGATTTCCAGTGGCAGCGTCTACCCGCCTAGTTGACGTCGGATTCAGAGCACGTCTGCATTGTGTTACCCAGGGGCTGTTTCTTCGATGCCCATTTTTTTAGCCAGTAGCGCTATGCCGATCCATTTGGATATACTCGTAACACTTCATGGGAACTGAACACTTACGAGTGCAACGATTCGTTTTCATTGTCCGTTCTTCATTTCTTATCATCCGTAGCACCGAGTGACCGATTCTGGCGGTACCGAATGTCTGAGTCGATGTTGAAGAGCGACAAGAATGGAAAATGAAATGAATTGTTACTAACTACGGCCCCAGAGGGCAGATGAAAGCAGTTCGACGTGTAATCGCATTGCTAAACTGTCTTACAAAATTAAGTATCTGTGTTGGTCCTCATGCGTGAATGTATGTAATACGGTTTCGCTTGAGCTCACTGTAAGTCTTTCAGTTTCTCTTTCGGCTGCCTTTTATAGAATAGATGCATCATAGCATCACCATTTGCTTACTACTTGAGCGACTTAGTGATGATGGCATTTGGCTGCTGAGTGCGATTACAAGGGTCCAGTTCCTGGCCATGGGCGCTGCATTCCTACGTGGCAGATTCAAAAACCGGCCACGTGCTGGGATTTTGTTGCCGAGTAAAGATCATACGGTGCTCAAATTAATCCGCAACCCGACTAGCATAGCTGGCAGCCACCACTGTCAACAATGCTTGTTAGCTGTACGTACTTGTAGTGACATGGCAGATGCAATAGCTGTTTGCCTCTTGAAAAAGCAGTATAGTTTAATGTTCGGCTAATCATTTACTGAACCGTCGCAGTGGTTTGTGACTTGGTTGACCCCTGGACAGCAATCCGCCCCTATAGCTTGAGGCAGACGCTATCGACTGTTCATTTGTTTGGATTAAATAAAGCTACTGGACCTCGAAGCCATGGAAAAGGAAAGAAAATTACTAAGCCTCTGAGCGCCCTAAATAATTTACTACTGTGAATTTTTTTACGAACCGGTTTCGGTTTCGTTTCTAAGGAGGCGTCTGTGTCGTGACGTCACGACGCAGACGATCGGAACGTGGAAGCTGAACATCACCAGCAACGCTTTGGCACTCACTTCCTCAGTGACTATGGCGTTGGGCTGCTAAGCACGAGGTCGCTGGACCGAATTCCGGCCGCGGCGGCCGCATTTCGATGGGGGCGAAATGCAAAAGCACCCGTGTACTTATTATTTAGGTACACGTTAAAGAACCCTAGGTGGTCCAAATTTCCGGAGTCCCCCACTACGGCGTGTCTCATAATGAGATCATGGTTTTGGCATGTAAAACCCTATAAGTTATTTATTTTGCGCTCACTTCGGCTTGGTCGTCTGCATGTTACTATGCAGTGGACCGCACAGCGAGCTCAGCTATAACTGTATGACTTCTTTGAAAAATGCTCTTTAGGACACATTTCTGGGAGCTTTCGAGACGTGTTGTTTTAACGAGCTGAAAGCAGAGTCTGAAACCAATGTACAAGCACTGGCGGATACCAATTCATGCAGCAGTTTCTTACCCCAACTGTGACTACTTTCACTGCTCCTATGGCAAACTGGTTATCTGACTGAACGACAAGGAAGGCTCCTACCAAAATTTATTTTAAAAACCCGACGTTTTGGAGCCCGACCGGCTCATTCTTCAGGGGTGAGATGCCGCGAGGCGCAGCAGCGCTTATATGCGCTTTGGGCGCTTTCACAGGCATGCAGGCACTTTTCGTAGACCTTTAGCGTAAAGGGCGGATAGTGTTCCTAACGAACGACTGATGTTACCCGGCGTTCTTTTGGATTTGTTTTGTCTTTGTACACAATTTTGTACCCAATGCCCTGCGCCTTTTCGACAGGAACGCGGTCTTTTGGACGAAGGAGGGGGCTACCGACCGTGGAGAGAGGCTTGTCAGCAACATCAACCCCTGCCCCTCGCAGCACACGGGCTAAATTCAGTTGTCCCCGGCCATGCAGATATCTGCCAAATGTTTACCTATGAAGCTGGTAACTTAGCTTGGTTCATAAATCAATAGTCCTAATTTGTTTTTATTTATTTATTTTCTTTCTTTTCTTTTCGGGAGATTACTTCTAAACCTTGACAACGCCCTATGCCTCCCAAAGTACGAACTTCACGTGCTGTTGGGATAAGGATATTCAACCTAATTCAACGACAGTGCTGCTGACAGGCGTAATGTGTAGCTCAGTGTGTAGAACCCGTTTTCTCTAGCAAGTTAAGCTTAATTACCTGTAAGGATTAAATCACATGCATCTCTTGACCGCTGCCGCTACAGGCGCTAGTTCTTGATGATCTGAATTCCGGGGTTTCGACGGACTCAGTCCTAGCTCCAATGCCATCTCGCGCAAGCTTTTATTGAATATTTCGTACGTTATATTAAACTACTTCGCTGTGCAGTGGAGAGTTCTATTAGAATAGTCAGCGCGTCACGCAACAGTTCCACGGTATAATCGAGAGAATGGCGTCTTTTTTTTTTTCTGCTGCGACATCGACGTCTCTCTAAAGATCAGACAGCGAGGGGAGCACTCTTGGGAAAGAAATGACTCATAAGCTACCTTCTCCTACCTATTGCTAGAGAGAGACAGAAGAAATGGGAAAGGCAGGGAGGTTAACCAGAGGGGAAGATGTAGTTTGCTACCCTACGCTGGGGAGAGAGGGAGGGGAAGAAAAAGTGACAGGAAATAGAGAGAGATAGAAAGTAAGAGATTATTATCGATAGGTAGTGTGACCGTGTACCTGTGTTCCCTATTAATTGCTAATTTTATACTAATGTTTTAGTAAAAGAGACACCCAGAATTGGCGCGTACGTTCTCTAAGTATAACCGCAACGAACCAGTCCAACTGACGGTTTCATGTGATGGTAACTAACGTTAAGCTACCTGCACTAACATGTGGTCTACTAGCACCAAGTTAATAATTGGTTCGTTCTTCTTTCTTTATATTAGCGAGGCGTGAAATCCAATTATATTGCTGCATATCGCCTTACGCACCTTATTCATAGCACAAAAAATATAGTTCTACCGTTTCTCGGAGAGAGAGAGAGATAGATGAAATGCAGGGAGGTTGACCAGATATCAGTCTCCGGTTTGCTACCCCACACTGGGGATGGGAGATAGGGCTTAGAAACATGACAGAGAGGAAAACGCTAAACGAAAAAAACACGCACACATACACACAAAAGGCGTTCGAGTTAAAGACATTGGGTGCTGAGCTGCGCACATTTACGGACATCCGTTTTCGATGTACACATCATGAAGTTGCAATGATTTCTGATAAGGCACAGCTACACCACGTGGGGCCACACTGCCTTTGTGTGTTTGTTCCGCTTTGTCCCACCTACATGCACGCGCCACCGCCGCTTGTACGAAGGGGCTTTAGTCCCATCGTTTGCCGGCTCCTTTTCTGGAGTGGTCGGCTCGGATATCGTCCTCAATAAATCTCAGTCGATCGCCACTCAGGTCGACCTAGTATCACTTTAGGTTTTCACTACCTTCCCTATACCGGTATAGTTCGCGTCTCTCCTCATTACACGGTTGAATCGTCCCGGCTCTACCTTCCTTAACTTCTTTAGCCGCTATACGATCTCTGAGGTCTTGAACGCGCTTCGGATATGCTGGTTCCAAACCCCGCCGCCAATCCGCGTAAACGCCGTGCAACTTAATAAACGCAAATTCTCAGATATCATCGCTTATTGGAGAGGTCATCATAAAGTTCCCACCCTTTTTTTATATTAGCGATGAATTAAAGAAAATATTACAAAAAGCAATAGATTACACGTTCCTGTCCCGCATGTCAGTAGAGGTCTGCAGTCTTCGGCGTCACCTGTGCCTCGCGCTAGTGCTGCAGCCAGTAGCCTCAGAAATAGCAGCAAAAACAGAGTACAACCCGCTTATAACACAGTCACGTGTTCAACGCCTCTGACTGTTCAAAGCATTTACACCTTTTTCTATTGCGCGCACTTGCCAAAAAAAGTAACGAGCAAAAGCTCCTTCCTATATCGTTTCATCTCCTTTCTTTCGCATAGCATTGTTCTCTCGCATTATTAACGGTTGCCATCGCCTCGGCACATATATATTTTTAATGGCACGCTTCTACATGTTTTTCTTCGTTTCTTTCATCTCCCTATCTTGCCTCGACCGGAGACAGACTATAAGAGCGCACAGCGAGAGCCGTTCGTCTTGTGTATAGATTTTCCGGGTGCATTTCTCTGCGGCGCGCCCGACCAGCCCGAGTCGAGGCGCTTTGACTCTGGCTTCACGCTTTCACCCCGCAGCGTCACCGGGCCGGAAGACACTGATAAATACGCTGCATAAACGAGACCGCGGCGAGAAAAGAGAAAGTGGCAACTGCATGCAATCGCGTCGGCGAACGTATAAAGGCCCGCGGTTTGCTTGCGAATATAGAGAACGGCGCTCCTGAATGCCGAGCGTCGTGCTCGAAAGCATATCAACGGGCGTGCAGTCTGCAACGAAAGTGTAAATGTCATCGCTTTCGTCCACGAAGGGGACACCTCTTGTGCGTCGGGCACTTCAGCGCTCAACGGCGCTCGCCTGCAGAGAAAATGAGCGCCGAAATGGACGCTAAACAGTACCGCTAAACCAATTTAGGCTGGTAACGCGTCATTTAAGAATGATCCCTTCATTCAGATGGCGCTAAACCGGTTCATTATCAGCGGAGGAAATGAAGGCCCAAGTGCCCTTTCTTTTGAATTTAGGGCCGGAACTTCAGCACCGGCACGTCAAGCGGATTTCAAGGCATTCTAGTATTTTGGCAGTACCGGCGCATGGAAAGGCCCTAAACCCTCCTAGGTCGACACTTTGTTTCCTTTAGAATTCAATGCAACCCTTCTTTACCGATAAACAATTAGCCAGACCCGAGTATAGACGCTGTTAAAACGCACGACGGCACAGCGAAACGTTAGAGAAGCTTCAAGGTGGCGTCACCACATGTATTTCGTTTTTTTTTTTCCGTCTTTTCTCGCTTACCGTCAAGATCGTTGGCTTCCGCACTTTTGTGACATGGTATAGGGGCGGTATTCGCGTACGATCACCCTCTGTGACACGATCACTTTCGCGATATTCTAGTTGGGAAGAAGTGAGTACAAGGCGACCGGAGCGGCGAATCCAGAAACGCGCCGCTGTATCACGAACGCGAAGGTCGCTCGTGTAAGGTGCCGTTCCCACTCCTGATTATTAGTGGCTTGATGAGAACTTACTGCTGGCACGGAACGCACAGAGAAGCTGATCCATCGCCTTCAATTGAAGGTTGCACACACGAACAGTCTTCATCTGACAAGTACGTCTTTCGACGTCTCCTGAATGCTGATGCGACCGGGAAACTGCGACCATTTGCCGCATGCTTATCGAGCGCCAGAAATGCTCCACAGGAAGGCGAGCATTAGCGAATAAACTCTAAAGATTGGACAAGCGCTTGTTTAATTAGTGGAGATGAAAATTTCTAGGTGGAAACAAGGATGTGTGTATATTTCCGATAATCATCTCCGCTTTCTACGTCGTGAGCGTGGACTATATATTCAAAGTGAGCTGCGCGTTCTGCCATTCCGTGTGATCGCGCTGACGCGCTTCTCCGCCAAAGGCTAAGAACTTGGCACTGCAGCTTACATTTTGCGACAAAGTGGGCCGCTGTTAATTAGTTAGTTATTGAGATCTGCGTTGTTCCAATAGTTTCTTCCTTTCTTTTATTAACTTTTTTTTTCATAGAACAAAGTTAAATTATGCAGCCGATATATATTCTGCATCAATCACTCTACCGCAGCTTATCTACAATAGAACAGAACGGAATTTCGTTATTCTTGACTAGTGAATGGCTCTCAAGAAGGACAGGTTAAGCAACAACATTCTACACTACCCACTGTTTATACTGAACTCTGAAAACGGCCCGTATCTTTTACAGGCGCGTTCGGGACACAAAGTGCCGCGTGCCGCGTTATCGCAGCACTAATTTAAATCTGGACGGCTCAGCTGTAAACTATCCGTTAATGCAAAGCATTCGCGGTAAACTTTAGGCCGACTATATTTGTGCCGTCACCTGTACTGTGGAAAGCCTAAATACTGAAAATCTGCTTTCTTTGTCGGCATGTGGGGACGGATGTTCTCCGCTCTGGGCTGGTAGCACGCGCTGGAGTCTTGTCTTTGCAAGATGTCGGTCGTGATAATAACATTTGTAGCACGCAGCTTATCAGGTCTCCTTTTATTTTATTTTTTTTTTCACAGGAGGAAAAACACGACCGTAAGTGTTATTTGTTGATATCGCTCTCATTTGTTAGTGAATAGCTTTGCTACCGCGAGGGACAAACTTAAGGCTATAAAGAACGAGTAGGCACAATGGTCTCTTCATGGACGCGATGTCAAAAGCGAGCAGTCAGCGGTCTCTGGCGCTACTTTCAGGTGATGCTATTTTCTAGGACTACGCAGCGCTTTAGACCACGGCGAGGAAATACTTTTGGCAGCTGGCACTAATAAATTCGCCTGCATCAATGTGTGTTCTGGCTGTCACGTTCTACCCTGAATTTGAAGCACGTGGTCATCTTTTTTTTTTTTTCTCCTGTCCTTTGTCCCCATGCAGTAGTTGTAGTGTTATTCTCTGGCAATTTCCTTTGGGGGCCGTGCTAGCGAGGTATTCGATTTTGTTCGAAGCCACAGGCTTAAGTTTCTACCGAATGTGCGCTCTTGGGGGTGACATCTTTTGGTGGCTTTCCCACCTTCCATACGCATCTGCTGCTCTCATCTTATTTCTAACCTACTATTTCCGCCGAGAGGTCACAACGTACTGCCGCTTTTAACACAGTCGCATGTTCAACACCTCCGACGTACTGCGCCAAGCACAAGAATAACAGTTCGATAGGGGCGGAATGCAAGAGCGCAGGTGTATAATATTTCAGTGCGCACAGGGAAGGATTCGCATTGTTTGGCTAACGGACGCCGGAAAGCCCAGTAGCAGAGGCTCCCGGTTGGGCCTACGCTTAAACTGTGTGTTCCACGCTCCCTGGGGCGTCAAATATCGCCGAGCTTTTTTTCTTTTCTTTTTCTTGTTTTCGTGTAGACCGCTCACTTTCTTTGCATTCGTAACCTGTGATGCAGGGTCCCATGCCACCAGTACCACCGGAAGAACCACTAGACTCATAAGATCGCGTTCTACAGAAGCTTCTGGCGGCATCCATCAGGAGCATTCTCGGTAAGACTATAGAATTATGTATGCTCCGGTCACAAGCTTGTGCTTTGCGCAACAGTGTATGCACTATACGAGGTGCTATAGGTACAACTATCTATGTTATTTTTTTTCTTTTTTTTTTTGACAAATCAATTTATCACATATAAATGATAATCTCCTAGAGTGAGTGAGTGAGTGAGTGAGTGAGTGAGTGAGTGAGTGAGTGAGTGAGTAGACTGTAGAGTGTAGACATTAGCGAAATTGCGAGCGACTTGAGGAATATATTACACCACTATATCAGTGGATAAATGATGAAATTAATAAACTATTTACATGTTCAGGGGGGGGGGGGAAATGCGGACACAGAGAGGAAACACAGGTTAAGTTCAGTTCTGTTTGTGTGTGCGTTCTTTGCGCTGGTCTTAACACAAATATTTACCACACCTCCCAACTGTAGTTACTTTTGTTTAAAATAATTAACGCAGCTTACTTTCCCACCGCTCTCTCATTGCTGATCGCCATGCACATTTTTTCTCTGCAGCCCAAGATTATGCTTTAGCATCGGCCAACAAGCAATAAAAATTGGCAGTGCAGCCCTACGGCCCTGTCTCAAATAGGGACGACGTGATTTGCAGCCCGAGTCCAATAGCGCCGAATATTTGCTGCGAGGTTGAGCTAAATGGGGCATCGCCGTAGCTGCACTTGTATGGATAGCCATTACTTGACTCATGACGTCATCTATACATCCTGACTGCATAAAATCATTCGGTTACTTTTTGGGTCGGAGAAGCAAGGTACATACACTATTCTCAATGTAATTGACATAATAACAAATACATTCTCTGTAAATGCGTCACTACCGTACCCTTGAAGCTCAGTAGAACGCCTCAAGGTGTGTGTGTGGGGGGGGGGGGGGGGGGGTCGCGCTGCCACAAAATGATAGTTATGCGAGCCTTGGTTGAAAACGCTGGCTTCGCCACCATAGACTGGTCGGCACGCAGGCGTCGAATGCTCGACGCGCCAGCCTCGGACGGCTGCGAGTCAACGTTTTGCGCAGTGTTTATTCCTACTTTCGTTCGCAGTTGTCATCGCTCGACATCGTTGCCTCAGAGCACGGCCGCCGGGACCTCGTCATTGGGCCGCGGGACGTCGGTGGCAGTCGCCTGCAGCCTCGGAGGAGATGCACCGTGCAGCAGATTCACGCTCCCCACCCCCAGTCCCACACTGCTATTTACGGGTTCTTTTTCGCTGCAAGTTTTGCTCTCTTCGCAGCCCCAGCGCCTACGGCGCACTCGCGCACGCATACACACACACGCGTAAACACACACACACACACACACACACACACATACGCGCACATACGCGCACAGACGCGCACAGACGCGCGCGCGCAAGCACACACACACAAACGCAAGCAGGCGTTAGTTGACGCGCTCTCTTCGACCGGCCCCGATGACAGCGCGGTTGAGCGCGGAGGTGTGCCCCGTGCCCTACCACTGATGACCTGCCCACTTCCCCACCTTGTTTTCTTTTTTGTTTTTCTGTCCAGACTTCTTTTATTGAAATATTCGCGAGAGGGGAGGAGAAATGAAGGGCTGAAGGGTGGTGTCAGGAAAGCGTTGCAAATCCTAAGTGGCGTCTGCCGAGGAAGCCGCGGCATTCGCAACTGCTCGTTCGCCTAGGCCAATGGAATCACTACGAAGAAAAGCGTACATTGGCTTTTCGACGGCGCCTTTGACAACATTTTCTGGACGTCAACACGGACGTTCACTCAAGATACCGTTCAAGAAAAATCCCTGGCGGGTGGTGGTGCACTACTAGATGCGCACGTCAAGATGAAACTGTTGCGTTCACTTGCAGAGACCTTCGCAGTAGTCCGCAGCAGGTACTGTGCATCATTGCGAATACTGCCACAGTATATGTAAAGGCGGTATTCATCGCTTACCGGGCGAATCAGATACGTCGATGTCGGACAGAACCGCCCAGTTTCATGCAAATCAAAGTTCAACGTGGAGCCACGTATGAGAACAGGAGCAAACGACAAGAAAATGCGCGTTATCGAGAGCTGAGGGAAGGCATGGAGCGAACTCTCACTGAAACGGCCGATGGGGCTCAGTCAGCGAGACGCGCGCCTTGCCTTCTCGTTGCCAAACGAGTAGCGACGCCCGTCCGCTACGCCTGTGTGCTGTGCGACACTGACCAGCCCACCCCTATGTAGCGATGCGCAGGCATTGGTTCTCCCTCCCTCTCCGTTGTCGATCATTGTATATGTCATCACCTCACCTGCACCACGAGGCTCGTTCGCTACCGCTGTAGAGTATAGAAGCAAGGAGAGGTAGCTAAGAGTGTACATTTCTTTCTCGCTGTCTCCTTCTCACCACCCTATTTTCGTTTTTTACGTTTGTAATGAGTATGAGTTGAGGTCTTCTCATTATCGTTGTTCTGTCGTAACAACGCCTACTTCGTGTTTCCGTCAGCTGTACCAGTGGCGTTTTCCGACGGCGAGCAGCTATTTCATTTTGGAATGTACGTGATGGTGTACTACAAACGCGTGCTGTTTACCTGGGCGAAGAAGAAGCATACGCTTCTGTTAATTTTCAGTAGCAAACACGCGAGAACCGCCATGTTTCTTTCAAGAAACTGGGGCGGTTTCTCAAGTAGCCTGATGGGTGAATAGCGTATTCCCTCATGCAGAAAAGAAAAGACAAAAAATAAAGCACGTCAGAACGTGCTGTAGACATTGCGAGATCCATCGCGTGGTCTGAGGTGGTCATATGAAACTGACTTTCTTACGTATGTGAGAAAATATCCTACAGGTTTGCTGGCAGCTTTTTCGGGAAGGCACTGCATAAGCGCGAGTCCAGCGGTGAAGCGACTGCAAGTAATGAAACAAATAAACAAACAGACAAAAGCGAACGGGTGTGAGTCCCACACTATGACAGAAAATTACAGGCAATAATCAAAAACTTAACGCAAGCCATGATTTCAAGCTCACGTTCGCGATCCACGATATCCACGATATGCTCATCTGACAGTTTGGAAAAAAAAAACACCGACAAGGACGCGCATGGCAGGATCCATCGCGTTGCTGCTGCTGCCGACGCTTACTCTTTTTTTGTGTGTGTGTGTCCGTGCGCAGCCAAGCGAAACAATGAACACATAACGCGAACATCTCAGCGGTGAAAGTCAGTCGTCTTGTGTCGTGAGCGTGTATAGAAACGAGAAGGTGCGCAATACTTACTTTTCTCTGCTCGCAGAAAGACTGTGACGGCGAGCGTCCAGAAGTTGCCAGTGTGTACCGACTTGATGTTTGTATGCGCCAGTGACGCGTATACCAGCGAGAAAGCGCCGAGAAGAACCGTGTTTCCTTCCCTCCCAATCCCACGAAGTCACTCAGTCCGAGCGGCTGGAGTGGTGCCATTCCTGCGAATAATTGCTTGCTGTAGAAAAACCACGTCCGCCTCAAGGAGGTTGTTGAAACAAATAAAAGGAGAGCTCCTGGAGTGAAAGTAACGTGCAAGCAGTGAAGCCGCAGAAGCCATCCTACCATGGGCATCGAAGCAGTGGCGCAAGCTGCTTGGCCGTTTCAAAATTGACAAATCACGGCCATACGAATCTCTTTCGACAGGTTTCTTTGTGTCACAGGTGTTTTCGTGAGAAATGAGCATGGAGAATGATTTGATCGTCGACCACGATTACGATATTCAGCGAGAAATTAGCGTTCTGGTAGCGCAAGCAGGGAATTTTTATAGCTCACGTAATCTAGAACGCATCTCCGCGATTCGGAAGAGAAAGAGCACTCGTGATGCGCGTGTGTAAAAAAACGAACTAAACAATACGCATTTCCCACGGCTTGTTCTCTCATAGGCGGCTGCCCCTCCAGAAGTTTCTATTCGGACCTCCTTGGGTGGGTGCCTCGACGCTGCCGAAAGAGCAGCGCCGCGCGCGCACCGCGTGCGCCAGGAACCAGAGTCACGCGGCCTTCTAGGGCAGAAGTGTCTTCTCACGCCGTGATGGCGCAGGACAAAACTTCTATCGGTGACGCGCTCGCACGCTACTGAGAGGTACTCGCGATCCTTATAAGCACGCCTTCCGCTTCGGCTCAGTTAAAATGTTAAAAAAGAAGTGGTTGTTAAAAGGAACGTCAAAAAAAAGCAGTATAGATCAAGTTAGACTGGTATGTGGACTTCGCCTTCAAGAGTAGCAAATAATACCTTTTTTACCGGGAGTAGAAGCTTACAACACCGGAAGACGGCGCAAAATACCACTGTCGCATTCCCAAGACAGCTCTTTCTTGCAACGTGACAGGATGTCGCATCCACTGTCTGAATGAAGCCAGTTCATCGTTCATTATCAAAGAAAGAGTCACGCCTGGTCCTCAACAATGAAACTTCAACCAGTCAACTTTAATAATCACGTGCAAAAATACATTAATTAATCAGAAAAATAAATACAGACAATAAAGACCGTAGGATATGTGACCCCACGCAGTGGCGTCATTATTCCCGCGCTGTGGGCAAGTGTGGCCTTAAATTGGTATTTTGGCCAAGATGTTTCTGCCCCCTAAAGATTACTGGCGCAACAAGGCACGGTGATTTATTCTTGCTACTAGGACATCCATTGCTGTCCAGAAAGAAAAAAAAAACGTTAACACGGTTATGTATACTAATGTGCACGCTTGGCCCAGCTCATGGGGTCTGCCTATTCATCATGCCCCATTCAATGCGAGAGTCGCGGAAAGGGCCGTTCGCGTGCCGAGTACAACCGACATGATGTCCACGTTGTTTGCCCCCAGTGGCCGCGTGCGCTTTTCCTTGCTCAAGTCCGCGTAAGCGCTTCTGCATGTTTGCCGCGTGTGCGTTGGAACTTAAGAAAGTTGCGCCCTGGCAACCGGCGCTTTCGTCGTCGAACACGAACGGACTTTCGTACATCCAACGGTTGGTTCCTTCGGACGCGGCGCATTTGAGTGAGCACGATGTGTTCGACGTACTTTGGCACCACTCACGCCGTTCGGGATCCGGTGACTCCGCAGTCTGTCCTCGTGCGGTTGGGTCTCCCATCAAATCCCACCTTTACTAGAGTCCACTAAGTGTGTTCGTGTAAACTCAGGAGGCAAAGTTGGAAGCTAAGTTATTGTTTGACGTCGCATTCGTATTCATAGTGTGAAATAAAATACTTTTTACTCTTTATGTGTTTCTGTGTGTATCACCCGCGTTCCTGTGCGGAAACTAGCGCGTCCACGCAGTTCCTACTGCCACATTCCCATGACAATGCCAACTAAAACACAAAAAAGAAGCAGGTAGCCTTATTGCGGCCTTCGTTTTGAGTTTTTATATATCTTAATTGGTGAGGTCCAATTCGGGCACTATATTTAAAATAGTACACGGCGAGACGTGTTTATTTTTTCTCTATATGTTATTTATTTTCTTTACTTGGTCTTAGAATTTTTCTTGCCATTTCAACAAATGCAAACAATTAAAAACAACTAGAATTCGCTTTCCGGTCAACCGAGTTTCGTGCTTCACTTTCATAAACAATCGTATCTGAAATCATCCTCCAAAGGACAGTTTTCCGTGTTCTTTTCCTCCTCACAGCTTTTGCTCGCACACATGGTCATTGTTTGCATAAGTGTTCGCAATTAAGGAAGAGATTGGCCAAAGCATCACACACTAATGGACGCAGAATGGATGCTTGGTTCAGTACTTAAGCTTAATTTTGCCTTTTACTAGTAATCCCATGCCATTGTACCACGGTTGCCACGGATTTCTTTCAGCCGCACTCGGTGAAAGAGCCGGTTACCTAGATGGTGGGAACGAGCATAAAATCTGGCGGGAACGAGGGAGGACACACGACATGTGCTCAACCGTCGCCTTTCGCGCACATCTTCAAAAGAAAATCACACAAGGCCTCAAACACCGGCACACGTGCGAAATTAATACAGAAAAGAGCGGGATTCTCGAACAGTGAAAGAGAGAGAGAATAATGAGGCTCTATGAGAGGAAAAGCGCGAGGTTGACCGGGGGAGCGCGCTTCTGTTCTGCTAACACTGCGGTAACTAGAAAGAGAGGAAGAACAGGAAAGTAGAGGTGGACGAGGATTGGTGATGAAAAAAAAATACTTGAAAGGCGATTCAACCTCCAGTTTATGTCGATGAAAGGCAATGCCTTCCCTGGCGATTTCAGGATGTTAATGGGGTTTAGGAACCGTATAATTTATTCTGAGAGCCGCACTGGAGCGACAACCTATGATCGACGTCAACTAGGGGTTGAATCGCCTTCCGGCTTTTTGTCATGGCTTATTATCATCGTAATCATCAGCAGCAGCGTGACTCTCAGAATAAAATATGTGGTTCATCATCAGTTATAATCATCAGTTTTCTCAGATTTTTAAGTTGCGCTATCTCCGGGATCGGCCCACGAACGGAACTAGAAACGGACGTTAAAAATGGACTTAAGAAACAGACGTACTCGATACGGAAGAATGGCGGTAACTCGCCAAGGAAGACATTAACTTCAAAATACTACTTGCCGAAGCGCCTGCCGTCCGATTAGTCAGACTTGATCAGTGTTATTGAAAATTGCACAAGAAAGCATAACGTATATGTATGTGTACAGCGCTCAGCGAATGAAACGCGATACTCGGACAAGGTGGCGGCCAGTACTTTCTTGCGCCACCGGTGGGCGCTGGTGACACTGAGACGATACATTTTTGTGTCACTTGAAAGCGAGATCTTTTCGATGCATCGTAATTGCATTCGGCCTCCTCGGCGATCGCCCAGCTATCACTGGTGGCGCAGAAAGCGTCGACCGCCATGTTGTCTGAATATCGTGTTTCAATCGCTGAGCACTGTACACACTCACATGCACCAGAGTGTCCATGGGTAATGTAGGGTTGCGACCGTATAAGATAAAAAACGGCGAATAATTAGCGGTCTCATACCTGGAAGTGTTGTACGCGGATGTCGCAAATGACAATGCAGAGTCCCAATCCTGATGGTCGTCAAGACTCATACATGGCTAGCATTTCGGTAAGTGTTCGGTTCAGGAGTCGAACCATTCTTCTGTGGATGGTAAGCCGTAGTCAACTTATGTTGCGTCGCGCAGGATTTTAGACTGTCATCGATCACCCTCGACAGGAACTGTCTGCCCCGGTCAGTTATCAGTTGCCGAGGGGCCCCGTGCTGCAGTAAGACGTTATGCAGCAGGAAGTCTGCAACCTCCGTGGCATAACTAGTGGAAAGTACATACGTAATGCCAAACCGCGTAGCATAATCGGTGGCAACGGCAACCCACTTGTTTCCGGAGGCGGATAGGGGAAACGGACAAAATAAATGGAGGCCGATGCGGTGAAATGGCTCGTACGAATGTCCGGATACTGAAGATGGCTTGCAGGCGGCTGTGTGGACTTTTTCCGGCGCTGACAAAGGTCACACGAACCCACGTAACCGCGCACTGAGCGGGACATCCCAGGCCAACAGAAACGGCGGCGTGCGTGACAAGCCGAGATGTCCCGCTGCTGGTGCGTCGTAGGGCTGCGCCAGTACAGTGGAAAGGAGGTGAGCCGGGATGACAAGCAGCAGGTCAGGACCGTGAAGAAGTGAAGTGTGACAATATAACGTGTCATTTTGGAGTACAAAAAGGCGGAGAAAGGGATCAGGAGCGTGGGAGTACAAATTTTTGATGATTTTGCGTAAAGATTCATCAAGTCGTTGTTCGGCAGCGATGTTGAATTGAGGCATGGAAAGAATACAAAGACTGCACTTGCACAAGGCATTGTCCGGTGGATCTAGGGGGCATACGGAAGGGCAGTCGACATCCTGGTGCAAGCAGCCAGATTTGTAAACGACGATGTATGAGTATTCTTGAAGTCGCGGTGCCCGACGACCAAGGTGGTCAGTGGGATCTTTGAGGGAAGGCAGCCAGTAGGGTGCATGCTGATCCGTAATAACGGTGAAAGGTTGGCCGTGGAGGTAAGGGCGACATTTGGCGACGGTCCAAACAAGAGCAAGACACCGTCTCTCTGTGATCGCATAGTTTCGCTCTGCAGAGATTGGCTGGTATAAACAATAACACAGTCCTGACCATCCGGGCATTGGGCTAGAACTGCGCATATTCCGTGGCCACTGGCGTCGATACAGATTTCCGTGGCGGCAGATTCGCCGGCGAGCCAACACTGGTGGTGATGTCAGTAGTCCAATCAGCTGTGAGAAGGCGGACGCTTGTTCAGGGCCCAAGAAAAAAAGTCACGTCTTTCTTAAAGGAGAAGGTACGCGAGGGGTCGTGCTATTTCTGCAAAATATTTCACAAACCGCCGAGAATATATGAACAAAGGCAAGGAAAGGAACGGACGTCCTGAGTAGAACGAGGTGTCAGAAAGTTGTTAATGGCGCTAACTTTGGCAGTGTCGGGCTGTATACCTGTAGCATCGACAAGAAGACCTAGCACAGTAATCTCGCGGCGGTTGAAGCAGCATTTGGCAGAGTTAAGATGAAGACCTGCATTGCGAAGGAAGCTGAGAATAGCCGAGAGTCTGTGTGGATTGCTTGAGAAAATTATGACGTCATCGGGATAGGACAGGCAAGTAGACCACTTGAAACGCGAAGAAGGGAATCCATCATTCGTTCGAGTGTTGCTGGAGCATTGCACAAGCCAAGGCATAACTTTGAACTGGTTGGAGCCCATCGTGTGTTATAAAGGCGGTCCTTTCCCTGTGTTTTTCGTCAGCGGTGATTTGGCAATGACGGGACCGAAAGCCTATAAAAGAAAAGCACTGTGCGCCATCCAGATAGTCGAGGGCGTCATCAATTCACGGAAAACGGTACACGTGCTCCATCTTAGTAACATTGTTTAGATGCCGATAGTCGACGCAGAACCGCCGGGTGGCGTTTTTTTTTTTTTTTTTTGACAAGCACCACAGGGGACGCCCGAGGACTCGTATAGGGTTCGATGATGTCCTTAGTGACCATTTTCTCGACTTCCGTTCGGATTACGCGGTGTTCAGTTGCCGAAACTCGGTAAGGATGCCTATGAATAGGACTGGCATTCCGGGTGTAAATTCGATGAGTCACTATCTTTCTCTGTCTGAGATGGGGCGAAGCAAAATAGAAAACGTCACTTAAAGCAGCTAGCAAACGATGAATGTCGTCAGACTGAGCAGCTAAAGGTCTGGGGTAAACATTGCGTCAGAATGGGCATGAAATGAAGTGCTGGTGTCAAGGCTCCCAGAAGACTGTGGCGCATCGATAGTAATGGCCACATGATCGTGCGCGTCTAAAGTCGCTATGCTGCCCAGCGTGATGCCTTTCGGAAGCAACTGTGGTGTGCGTCAAAAGTTCAGAATAGGGATACATGCCCGATTCGCAGAAACAGTCACAACGGGGTGACGGAGAGCTACACTTTTGTCAAAAGGGCATCTAGGGAAGTAGAGATCACTCAGTCGCCGTCACCAACCGGAGGATCTGAGGTCAATGTGACATACGTCGCAGAGCTGGTGGAAGGCGAACAAATTCGACGACACATAAACGTGGTGGTGACTTGGAGGGGAGATCGGGCACAGAAGGGAGTTCTAACTGTAGAAGGCCAGAGAAGCAGTCGGTGAGTGCAGAATGGATACTCAGGAAGTCATGGCCGAGGATGACTTCATGTGGACTCTGGTGCGGAACGGTGAATATCCACCGTTCCGCACCAGACCACAGCCACCAGACCACTGTGGTCTGGTGGCTAGCGAAGCTCACAAGCGCAGCACACATGCCAATGACACAAGATGCACCACCGTCGGCAATCCTAAAAACAGGCGACGCAGCAGGCGTCAGAACCTTGAGGCGGCGACGAGAAAGACGAGCGCTCATAACCGAAATTGCACCGCCGTGTCCATGAGTGCCGAAAGGCCCGCCGTCCACTACTGTGTCCAAAATATTTTCTCGAGTGACCAGGGTCAACAGAGAATTCCGGGTCGGTTGGGCAATGCAGTATCGCCTCTGGGAGCTGCACTAGTCAGTTTTTCCCAGAAGGACGGCGAGGGCGTGGCTACGGTGAACGACGGGCAATCGGTGAGTGAGAACGCCGGTTCTGTGGTGACGGGGAGTGGTGGTCGTAGCGTGGAGTCGGAGCAGGACCATCATATGGCGGCGGATTGTTGCGGGCATGAAACGACGAGGACTGGCTGTCTACCGGGCGGTAAGTGTACGCGGAACGAGCAGACGAATGCCGACGATAGCGACAATGGCGGAAAATATGACTTATCCCATTCCAGTTAAAGCATATTGGCTTGTCAACATGCGTGCGCCACTGGTTTGGATCGCGATATCCAGAATAGGTCGACTGCCGGCGGGGAGGTCGAAAGAAATTGCCCACCGTAGGGCTAATTAAGAACAGATGGGACGAATGCCTGCGTTCGCCAACTCTTCGCGTACGACAGTTTGAATTAAAAATGCTGCTGGGCCGGACTCGTAAGAACCGGTTTGAGGAACTGATGGCGACGCAGCCTCAATCTCGCGCCGGACATAACGCAGCAAGTTTTCGGCACCAGGCGGCTGGACGTCTTCACACGATCAGGTAGCGGAAGTATTAGGAACCGAACGAATTGCTGTTAGACAGAACGGCTCATTGCTTCATTAAAGCGTCGGCACTCTTATAATGTCGTCGATGATCGAGCAGTCCTTGTATACGAGTAAATTAAAGGTGTCATCGGCGATGCCTTTCAGAATGTGGCTGACTTTGTCATCTTCGCGCATCTTGTCGTCGAGCCGCCGACAGTGTGTTAATACATATTGAATATATAGACAAAGTGCGGTTCAGTAGACGCTTGGGCCCAGCACGAAAGAGCCTTCTTGGTAGCTCCCTGGCGTCCAACTAGCTTCCCAAAGAATTCCTGCAGTTTTTGCTTGCGGGTGTCCCTACTGGTCGATTTCTCCTCATATTATTGGAACCAAACACGGTCGTTCCCCTGAGGTAACAGATGATGTTAGCCAGCATGATAGTCGGGTCCCACCTCTGTTGGCTCGCTCATATTCGATTAGCCAATTTTCTACGTCCGTGGTGTCAGTGCGGGAAAAGGTGCCAGGGTTTCGGAGTTGGGCCAGGACAATCGATGTTGTGGTAGCCGAATCCGAAGCAGCGGGCCTCTCAGTCGTCATGATCAAATGGCCCACAAGATGTTCTCTGCGAAGTTCCGAGATGTGCTCGTGAAGTACCCTGCAACTCCACCAAGATGTTCCAGGAGGCCTGCAAAAAAGGCTGCTTATTTACATTATGTAGAAGCAAGCTATTAGTGGGGCAGCAACAACAAATATTGCTGTTGTTGCCTCAAAAATGACTGCAACAAAGATTGCGCTAAGTAAAGCAATGAACTGGGCTAGTTGGTGGACTTTCATGATTGTATTGCGCTTAGTATTACATTGACGGAAAGAACTAAAGAGCGAAGATAAAGGTACAAAAGGTGGACGTGCTCGCGCCACGTACGTCTATATTTTGTTCCTTTATGTTCGTTGTTTAGTTTTTTTCCATCAGTGTAATATTAAGCGCAATACAATCATGAACAAAAATGGCGGACGACAGACATCACTTCGTTTGCCTCTTATCTGCTCTACACTTCAGCCTCGTCTTCTATACCTGCAGGAGAACCGGCTCATAACAATATTATATGACATAACATATCCTAATGCATCACAGTTTCAAATCGCTCAGCTCATAGCAGTGAATGACGCTGAGGAAGCTTCACAAGTAGGAACAAATTCGTGATTTACGGCACAAGAAGGACGGAGGCAAGGATAAATAAATAAAATGTGCTCATTACAACAAGCAGAATGAAGAGATAGCAGCTGCATCAGAAATTGCTAGGGACATTGAGGTAGCCGGAAAGGCCGCCATAGCAATGGCCATACGCACCAGCCGATGGGACTTGCCGGTCATCGTCGTCACGGACTCGCAGGCAGCCTGTCGCCATTTTCGGGCAGGAAGAATTAGCAAGAACGCACTCAACATCATCAAATACCAAGCCATCTCTGATCCAAATGCACATTGTGTGGACCCCGGGACGCGAATCCTTGGTGGGAAACCAAGCGGCTCACGCCGCCGCCCGAGAACGTGTACGCCGGGCAACCCCCCCAGGACATTGTCTGCAATCAGACCAAGACCAAATGATAGAATGAAAATCCTACAATATTCTAGAACATTACAAGAACAGGAGGGAATATCCGCCACCACACATCAGCAGAGAACAAGCCGTCATACTACGCTGACTTCAGATGGGCAATTACCTCCACGGCACTCTACTACACGCAATGTACTCAAACACATTTACAAGAGACTGCCAATTCTGCAATACACCAAACACCCTTTACCACGTGGTCTGGGAATGCAAAAAAAAAAAAACGTGCGGACAACGCATATCCAAGCACCAACAGAAGACCAGTGGGAGGCACAGCTGACAGGCCCAAAACCTGAGGACCAACTACGGCTTGTGAACAGGGCCAGGCTATCAGCACAGGGTCATGACTACCTGGAATAGGGTGGCCGCCCACCTTCGGGCATTAACAGCTGGGTCTCCGAAATAAAGTTTATTCACTCACTCATCACAAATGTCTTCAAAAAACGAAAAAAAATATTCTTAAAGCTACGCAATCTGCGTTCCTTAATGAAGACAGGTTGTATATAGCCTGCATCACGCCATTGCGCGCGTTGGAGCGTGGGTAGGTGCTGCAGCTCGGAGCCGACGGTGCGGCGTTGTCGATCCAGGAGAAGACGCAGGCTGGTGCCAATGCTTCCCACCTTCTTCTGTTGCAACGTGCACGTGGCACGAGCAGCTGTCTTCGTAGATACTTCGCATCTCTATTGTTGATGTTCATGTTGATCCGCTTCTCTACTTGCTCCTTCTCGTCATAGCACTAAGTCTTTAAGTCTATCACCCCAACAACACTCAACACTTTCGATCGCGATCGCGCCTGATTGGGATTGAATGCGACAGAAATCGCTCTGTGTGACAGCGCTATAATACCGAGTTCGAGCGTCCTCAAAAAGCGAAACAATGCGTTGAGGCGCTTTGCGCAGGCTTATTTTATGGCTAGCACTACGATTGCTTTGTATATACGCCTGGAGAATCTCACGTTACGGCGCTTCCTGCACTCAGACCTTTGGAACGTCGTCGATAATCGTCTGTTTCAGATGAATTTGGCGAACCATACGTATTCGTTGAAACCAACTTGCTCAGCAAGACAACGAAATCATTGTTGGACACTGGTGCTGTTGTTAATGCGTCCTAGACTCGTTACTATAGTCACGTGCTGAACCTGTGCAACCTGAGAAAGACCTTAGCAGTATAGAATTCGTAGTTGCAGCAAGACCCATTTGGTCTGTTGTCTTTGGGTACGGCTGGTAGTAGCAAGTGAGTGTTGTAGTTGACTTTTACAGAAAAACGAATACCAACTTCAACCATGGGACGTGACCTGATAAGGACTATTGGGGGCGAGGACTTACGGACTCGCCATCTGTCGGAAGCGCCTCCCTTGCGTAGTATGAGGGATCACGCGGCGCGCTCCTCATAGGTTTCGCTTACGGCGCTCAGTGAAAACACCACGTGGCAGCCCTCCTGGACATTTATGTAAGTACTCTTAAAACGAGGGAACTTCTTGAGTGTCGATATAATAATATTTGGCAAACTCAAATATTGAATATGTACAGTGAACGCCACTGCGCGCGGTAGCCGCGATGGAGTCTCCCGAACCGGCTTCTTGCGTGAAAGGTAGGCAAACGCTGAGAGTAAACTATATCAAATATATTCTTATAGTGGGCTGTCTGTATAACCAAATAGAGCATAACAGAATGAAGCCTCAATGCATGCAGCGACCGCGCGGGTTCCCGGCGACCGACTGCGCGTGTGCATGCATATCCGCGCACAATTTTTTGCTTTCACTGTAAGCGCGTTTTCGCACCGTGCCGTGAGCTTTAGACCGCAGCATATGAGCATATCACAGTACACTAGCAACCATTGTTGCGTGGACGCTATCATAACTGTTCAAAAATAATTTCGTTATAGAGATTTCGACGCCTACGGCGACTGTGATGCGCCGTCGCCACGATTCAATATTTTTTTGTCTTCTAAATTCTTTGAAATTTCAATCTTACTTTCTTTAAGTTCCGTCGCACTGTATGTTTATCGGTCTTCTCAGCGTGCGATTTTACTCTGCTTATTTTTCGTAATCCAGTGCATTCATTCATAACACAAACATGACCATATGCCATACCTTTCTTTAATGTGCGCCTTACCGCTCCCTTTCCGTTGCAATGAACTTGCCAGTATCAAGCATCAACAAATTCATAGACCAAATAGTCATGACATTAGCCGGGCAGCGGGCGCGGGCGAGCGTCTCAGTGCGCATTTTCTGCTACTCACCGAGCATCGCAGTCCCGGCGCCGTAGCAGAAATCTTCCTCGCGTCTGTGCTTGCTGCATGTCCTGGGCCCCACTGCGCTTAGTCGCCCGCCGGACTTGATTCAGAAGTGCTAGCTGCACCTCTGGGTCCGAGCTGGTGAGTTGTGCCTCCCACTTCTCCGTGGTGGAATTGATCTTATTCCCTATAGGAAGTACGGTAGGTTTTCTGGTTTTTAGTGCACCCCCATGAGATGTGATATAATGTTGGTCTATCGCCACACCACGGGTGGAGTGTCGGATAAATTTTGTATAAATTTAGATAGATGTTTCTTTGAATTTTCGGAGGTCTGCGACCTCCCCACCTTTGAGGGATTTATGGGGAGTTCTGTATCTTTTGCGTGTGAGACGCTGGTGAGCTAGAACATCTCTGGCTGTTGTCGGTATTGTCATTTGGCTCGAGGAAACTGAGGGCTCTGCTCGGTTACTAAATTGTCGAACTAGAGCGTCAACTCTCTGGTTCACCTCGAGCCTAGCAGGTCCCGGGCGCCAGATCAACCTGTAGTTATGCGCAAGTCTATGTATCATTAACTTCATAGTTGCAATGGGCAGCCGGCCCTTTAAGAAGAGCCTACATGCCTCCTGTAAGTCCGACAAAATCATTGACGGTTCTCCTTTGCGTTCTAGGTAAATTAAGGCTAAGACTATGGCCGAAGCTTCCGCCTTTCTAGCCGAAGTTGTCCATAGAGAGGCGCTCATCAGCAGTTTCATGTTGTTACTACCGTAATTACATAGTTCCGTCTGTTGTAGCTCGCTGCGTCAACGTATGTTACGTTCGGGTCGGACTCGTTTTGCAGAGCCACTTGATTCTTTTCTTGCCTCTGTTAGTGTGATAATCGTAGTTTTTGTTTTTGGCGATAGGTGCTACTGCAACCATTTTTTTTTTCGAACTTCATGGAGTACGTCTGTCAGCTACTCACGGAGGAGCTGAGAATAGGGTGGGAGCTCAATTCTGATCGGAGCTCCCTACCAGCAGATCTCTGACTTTGTCCCTCTGAGCGATCAGGACCGCCGCCCTCAACTCAGCATAAGTGTTGTGTATGCTTAGAGCCAAACGTCGCTTTGTCGATGTTCCTAGGGCAGGTCGAGCGCCGCTTTATAGGCGCTCATGAGGGAGCCCACCCCGTCCACCTCTCCCCTATCTAGCGTATATGGTATAGGGTAGTCCGAACGTATACCCTGCTCATTTCAAGGGTTTGTATGAGCCGAATGGTATCGTTTTCCTTCATACCATTTCTGTGATACGCGATTCAATGAATCATTCTTGCACTCTGTTTGACTTATTTGAGTGTAGTTACGGTATGGTCTGCTTTGCCGTTGTATTTGGACCCAGAATACCAATATGCGGAACTTCGTAACCTCTGCTATAGCGTGGCCATTTACTTCTATATTTATATTACCGTTGCTTTTATGCTTTTATAGTATTTTTGTGTATGCGTATAACTTAGGATTTTTCCGGCGCGCAGCTGAGTACGCTGCCTCGCACGAACTCCCCTATACGGCCTTCGCGGCTTCCTGAAGCATTTGTTCTTATTGCGCTAAGGACCCCCTTGTTGCCCAGAGTGTAATATCGTCCGTATACAATGGCGTGCCTAGGCGTGGTATCTCGTCAAGGGCTCGAGCAAGCCGGCGCATAGCAATGTTAAATAACAGGGGGGAGATGATCGCCCCTTTAGGTGTACCTTTGTTAGGCATCGAAAAAGGTAACGAACTTATCTGGCCCATCCCAAATGTTGGTGTTAGGTCCGAGAAGAAAGATTTAATCCAGTCTCCGCATCCAAACACGCCGAGTTCCGAAAAAATGGCTTCATGGGAGATATTATCGAAAGCTCCTTTTAAATCTAGGGCCAATATATATGTTCTCCGCCGTTAGGTATGCAGCTCAACACCTCTTTTTTAAGCAGGAGGAAAGCATCCTGTGTTGAGAACTCGGTGCGAAAGCCGATCATGGTTGCCTGAATAAGATTTTCTTTTTCAATGTAATTCTGGAATCGTGTTTCGATTACCCGCTCATATAGCTTCCCGTGCAGGATGTTAGCGAGATGGGCCGTAAGGTTTCGAGAGCGGGTTTTTTGCCCGGTTTGGGCATAGTTATAATTTTAGCCTCCTTCCACTTCGGGGGAACGTGGCCTTGGGACCAGCATTGCTCATTGAAAGGTGGTGTGACTCTTTCAAGCACCTCGTTACTAAGGTTGGGGATCATTGCATTTGTTATACGATGCGGCCCCGGGGCGGAGTTCCAATTAGCAGCCTGGGCCGCCGCGAAAACTTCCTCCTTCGTTATTGGTGCGTCTAATTCGCTATTTTCGATTCATGTGTACTCTATGGCACATTTCGGCGTCGTGGTATCCCCTATATATCAATTTTTGAGCGCCTGGATTAAATCGTCATCAGTACCAGGATAGTCGTCTGCTATCTTTTGAAGAGCTCGGTTCATCGCAGATTTGGATTTGTCCGGTTCTGGCATACTGCTCAGCATTATCCGCGTCCGAGCGGTTCCCAGGGTGTCGCTTAGGGATCCACAGAACTGTACCGAGCCGTAAGTGGCGAGCTTTGCTGCGTAATCGGTTGCCGCCTCTGAGAGGGCGGCGATTCTATTGTATAGGCACTTGTTGAGGCATTACCTCTTCCGCCTTTTGAACAGGCACCGACTCCCCCACAGGCGCAGGAAGTGTTGATCTACCGCCGGCGTTTACGCAGTGCGCGCTATTTTCTTGACGTTCGTCTCGTGTGCCTCTCGTATGAAAGCGGTCCATCCTTTTACATCCATGGGGCATGTACTCTGGAAAAGCGTGCTCTAGGAAGGTTACCTAGTTCGTTAGCACGGTGTCCCCGATCACTCGATGTAACTTTGGCGATGTTATGAAGGTGCTTATAATGAAATGGTCACTACCTAGATTCTCCTCCATGTTTGTTCATGTCGCGTTTTTAATGTTTATAAGTAAAGGTCAGATGCGGAAATGTGTCTCTGCTGACACTATTTCCGAGCCTAGTTGGTGCCGTCGGTAGTGTTATCAAGATAAAGCCCAATTTAGATGTGACGTATTCAAGTAGGATCCCCTTGGGTGAGTCTCGGACGTAGCCCCTGGTGGTGTTAGAGGCATCAAAATCCCCTGCAGTTGGTCTCCATTAGAAGCTGGGTGAAATCCTGCTTTCTAATTTGGGAGGGCTAAAAACGTTAAGAATTATCGTTCCCGCTTTCCTTCCCTTTAGGGGAAGGATGCCTATTATTTGACGGTTCATCAAAGTTTGATCGTAATAGGTTAATTTGGCCGTAATGGACTTGCTCACCAGCGTTGCCACGCGAGGGTGATTGGCGTCGAATAGGGTGTAATATTCCTGCATTTTGACGGGTCGATTACATATTTCTTGCAGGCATATTACATCAAGTGAAATTGGTGCCGAAAATAATTCTGGAGTGCCGCCGCACGCTTGTGAAACGTGCCGCAGTTCCGCTTCCAAATTTCTAATTGTTCGGGGATTTTCACTGAATAATTTTGGGCCATGATTGACGCTTTTATCAGAAGATTTTGTCTCCTCCGTGGTGCAGCGGTAGGCCTTCTGTGGAAGGCCACTCAAGGGGGTGTCGCTAGAGCGTTTACTGATTGCTCGATGAATACCTGCCATTGATTCGTTAACGTATTGTCTTTGCTGCTGTAGTTCGATTGCCAATTGAGTTCTGAACTCGGAGCTCATGTGTTGCGTTTGTCGCTGTAGTTGCTGCATGAGCTCAGAGGCTAAACGTTGTCGGTGTAATTGCAATTCCCGCATTAGATTTTGTAGCTGCTGCTGTGGTTGCGCATTTAAATTATTTTGATTTGCTTGTCTAGTTAAGGCCTCCTCACTAGATGTTTCGGTGTTATTAGGTGTTGTCTCTTCGGTTGTAGCCGAGGAAATCACATTTTTTACGTTCGTACCAGCAGCTCTTGCACGCCTCGAAGGCGTTAAGCCTAGCTTCAAGCTTCTATAGCTTCGACAGTTGACATAGTTTTTACAGCGAAGCTGTATAGCGCTAAGACCCGGAGTTTCGTGGCGTCTGTGTGCAGAAACTATCATCTTGCGGGCCGATCCTGCTGATACTGGGTCCCATCTCAATGGCACATACCCCTGTTAGCTAGGGGACCTGTAGCGCGCCCTTGAACTACCCTTGTCACACGTGGGACCCAAATTATCATCATCAGCAATGACTCGAGCGTCGTCGTCTTCTTCCACAGCTGGCTCGTTGGCGCCCCTCGGTGAAACCGCGCGAACGCGCTCGAGCTACGGCTCACGCGTTCGTCTTCTTCCACAGCTGGCTCCGTTGCCGCTCATCATTCCAGAGTAGTATTCCACTTCTCTTGTGCCGTAATGAGGAGGCCGCGTTTACAGAGGTATGAGCCATTGGGTAAGGGAGTATGAGCCATTTATTGTCTTACGTGACGGGCTCATTAGGTGATACGTGAATGTGTCTGTACCCATATCGTCACGATGACCACAGATCAGGACAATAATTATGTTCGTACCTTTGTTCAAAATTCTGTGTCACCTCTGTGTAGTGCGCTAAACAGCTTCGCTGGTAATCCGCCTCCAGAAATTGGAATGACTCGTGAATTGTTTCTTTAGCTCTTTGCGTTCCTCTTTAATTTGGTTCTTGAGTTGTTTTTAAGCATGAAATGCTTTTACCTCCCGCTGTTGGCGACCTTCAAGTGACCGTGAGCCAAAAACGATATCATCCGGGAAACCAGTCGAAACTTTAGAAAATGCGGTCTGTGGCCCCCAACCCTTTGTACAGGACCGTATTACATACGCTAGTTACTGCCCAAACAAGTTACAAAAAATATTGCTTCTGAGTTCTACCTAACGTTTTTTCACAATATCGCTCAAGCTGTAACTTCTAGCAGGCTGAAGTTTTATATGTCATTTCTAATAGGCGACGTTCAAAAGGCAGATGGGTGCAGGGCATCATACACTTCATTTGCCATCTTTTGGCGCTGAGCCAGGGTTGCCTATGCTCTTTTGAACGCCAGCGGTCCGTGAGTTCCGCGGCGCGGGTTTTGCGTCGCCTCGAGGAATGGTGCCACTCTGCGTGGCGCCTCCTTCAGACGCATTTCTTCTCCTATTTGGGCAGTGCGCTCTGTCCCCTATAGCGTCTTTCTCTGCCTGTCGTGTCGCCTTCAGCCGGTTTTCTTCTAGCTAGGCAGCGTCCATATGAACCAGTGCACAGTATGGCGTGGTGCGGTGAGGTGTGCCATTGCGAACATGTACTACACCCATTTTAAGATTGCGGCTAGTATCATATCCAACCGATCTGCATTGGCGGTTGCCATTTCATGCTTACATCTACTCTCAATTACGGCATAGGTAGCATTTTTTTTGCTAGAGCTAACTGCCTATTTTCTGCAATGACCTTTTGATATTGCGGGTTGTCTATTATGGGATCAGTAGGAGACACAATACTCGCCCAGCTCACCTTATTTGTTGTCTGACGGGCGGCTTCTCCTATTCCTTTTTAGGGGGGTAGAAGTAGTAGTCATAGTTGTGATCTTCTGTGTCGGCCCATTCTTCTGTTGTTTCAGGTTTCGCTTCTCCACGGTTGACGGAGTTCCAGTTGTTGAGGGCCTTCGTGATCTTCATATCGAACTCGATTGTCGGTTGAAGATTCTCGGTCGGAGCTGAACCATCGTGGTTGATGCTTACTCGTTGGCTGTGCCGCACGTGGCTCCCTAGAGGCGACAAAATTGAGTTTTTTCTTGCACTGTTTATCTCCTGTGATGTGCTCCTCGTTGTATATCACACACTTGGGAGTACATTTATGTTCTAGCCCGGGTTCGTGTATATATATATATATATATATATATATATATATCATGCACTTGACGAAACTTCTTCGTGTGACCTCGAAGAATGGAGCGCTGAAGTGACGGCGTTATATAAGTAAATACAAGACCTCATAGTAGGAGACCGTTCAATTTCACAACCTGAGTCCTCTCGGTGGTGCAATCTTCCTTCGTATAATTGTCGCATACTTGGCCATCGCTAATACTGCATCGTCTTTCCGGCGAAACTGCAGCCTCTTTCTCTCTCTCTTCCTTTTTTTTCTTTTTCTGTGAGTCCGGCCCCAGCTTGCTGGTACCATAGAAGTGGAGGACGTCCATCCTCATCCACTCATCCACTACTTATCCACTACTCTTTCAAGAATTTCGTCCACGTAACGCTGTCCAGTCAGTGTGTGATCGAAGAAGCTGGGACTGATTATAGCACCGGCGTAAATTCCGCACCCCACATTGAACGACCACTGGTACTGGAGCCTGTTGGAATCGCACCGCTGGCACGAGTTGTTGGGAACTCGGTGCTGACGCCCGTTGTTGCACCTGGGTCGCAAGCCCCAAGGGTAGCGTTGGCCTGGCGGCCTGGGGTACAACTGGAAGCATCCGAAGGTCCCGGCAAAGCATGAGTCGACTGGTAACAACAAAACAACTTGTTTATTCTAACATCGCAAAGAGTTGGCGGTCAGGTCGACCGAAGTAGAGAGACGGGAGTGCACGTTACTCAACAGAAGAAATCGGAGCCCCCCTGGCGTCCGGGGGCAGCTGCTTTTATACTCTCGCAGTTGAGGGCAAGAAGGAACCCCTCTATAGACGAGCACGTGACTGTGCCGCTCGGGCACAATGGGATGAGAAGGTGGCGTAGCCGTCGTGCCGGCGCCGTTCGGGCACAATGGGAAGAGAAGGTGGCGCATACGCCGGGCCGCGCCGCTCGGGCACAATGGGATGAGAAGGTGGCGCATACGTCGTGTCGGCGCCGGTCAGACCCCCTCGCTTCACAGTTGGGGGAGCTCCTCTCCCCGGCTGCCGCGCTTCGACAAGCGTGGGCACCAACATGCACATACACACACACACGCACATGAAGACACGTGGCATTAGAACAGGCCTGGACGCGCTTGGCGGGGAGGCGTAGCGGCGGCGCCGAACGGGCCAAAATGTCTGCCGCTTTGAACGAAGCCCCGGCGTCCGTTGCAACCGCGCCGGCTAAACCGCGCGTCGTAGGCGAAACGTAACAGGCCGCCCCGCCGGGGGAAGGAGATCCCGATGGTCAGGGGACTGCATCCGCTGTCCGGAGGGATGTCGCTCGATGATGCTCATAACCGAAGTCGGGCGTCCCTCGACGTTTCTTGAGCGCAGCGCACAGAGAAGGCCTCGTTCTCTCGTTCAGGTTCGTACGGGACACTGCAAAGTGACTTCGGGAGAGTTCACATTTTTGTTCTCGTTCCCGGCAAGCGTTAGAACTACGCTGAAACTCAACCGCTTAGTCAGCAAGCACGGCACAACCCTCACTAAGCCCTGCCAGGCTCTTTCCCCTTCTATACCACTGCCTAGTTCCTTACAGTAGTCTAGCAGCACTCAGAACGCGTCCACAAATTGGAAAATTGCACTAGAAAGCATGTCATCACTTTGAAACACTAAACAAAAGCAATATGTTAAAAATCCTGCCTCAGGAAGAAAAACATCAGTAACAAACAATTTTGAGGCTGATTCCTACGTTAGGGGCTTCGACTTAAGCCATCGGCGTTACCGTTGAGACTCCCCTTTTTGTAACGCACCTCAAAGGAATATTGTTGCAAAGCGAGGCTCCAGCGCAGGAGGCGGCCATTTTTGGGAGAGATGGTCTGCAGCCATTGGAGAGGGCAGTGATCCGTCTCAATGATAAACCTCGAGCCGGCTAGATAGCATGACAATTTCTGAACGGCCCACACGAGACACGCACACTCTTTCTCGGTGGCGCTATACGCCTGCTCACGACTGGTCAGCTTACGACTAGCATACAGGACGGGGTGTTCTACTTCTCCATTTTCCCGTTGGCACAGTACAACGCCCATGCCTCGCTCACTAGCATCGCACTGAACAACGAACCCTTTTGTATAGTCTGGCGATCGTAGCACAGGCTGGCTTGTTAGGGCGCTCTTTAGGGCGCTAAAAGCTCTTTCCTTTGTCTCGTCCCAGACGACTGTTTGCGGCTCTGTCTTTCTTAGAGCATCCGTCAGGGGAGCCGCGATATCAGAGTACCTGGGGATGTACCTCTGATAGTAGCCGGCGACACCTAAGAACGACCGAATATCGGTCTTCGTGCGCGGTTGCGGGAAGTCTCGCACAGCGGCCACCTTTATTTCAGAGGGGCGGCGACGACCCTGACCAATCACGTGCCCGAGGTAGACAACCTCGGCCTGTGCTAACTGGCACTTAGGAGCCTTGACTGTCAAGCCCGCTTCGCGCAGGCGGGTTAGCACTGCCCGCAAGTGTGCCATATGCTCAGACCAGGATGCGGAGAATATCGCTACGTCGTCTAGATACGGTAAAGCGAATTCTTGCTGTCCCCGCAACACTTTATCCATGAGGCTTGAAAAGCAGTATGGCGCGTTCTTCAAACCAAAACTCAACACTTTAGGACGGAATGTTCCCATTGGTGAAATGAACGCCGCATACCTACTAGCCTCTTCTGTAAGTGGAACCTGCCAATAACCCCTGACAAGATCTAGGGTGGAAATAAACTGAGCGCTACTAACTTTCTCAAGGCGCTCCTCGATGTTAGGGATCGGATAAATTTGATCCTTAGTGATGGAATTAAGCCTGCGGTAGTCGACGCAAGGACGAGGTTCCTTGCCCGGTACCTCAACTAAAATCAAAGGGGAGGTATAATCACTCTCACCTGCCTCAATAACACCGAGCTGTAGCATTTTCTTTACCTCAGCCTCCATAATATCGCTCTGGCGGGGTGACACCCGATACGCCTTGGATCGTACTGGCTCTGGGGAGGTAAGTTCTATATCATGAGTAAGTACAGAAGTCCTACCAGGCCTCTCAGAGAACAGACCTTGAAACTCTTGTAAGAGCTGGTGTAGTTCGGTTTTCTGCTCAGGCGACAGCGGTGCTTTACTGATAAGGTCACTAATGACTTGACCGGTGTCTTCCCTGTTCGTCACTGAGCCTAGTCCCGGAAGCTCGACCGGAAGCTCTTCAGGAACGTTTACCATCATGCACACCACTGCTTCCCTTTGTCTATAAGGTTTGAGCAGATTACAGTGGTAAACTTGCTGTGCTTTCCGCTTTCCTGACAGACTCACCACGTAGTTAACGTCCGACAGTTTCTGAACAATTCGTGCTGGGCCCTCCCACTGCACGTCTAGTTTGTTGTTTAGCGATGTGCGCAATATCATGACCTCATCGCCCACCTCAAAACGACGGGCCCTGGCGGTCCGATCATAATAAACCTTGGCCCTCTGCTGGGCCTTTGCCATTGCTTCACCTGACAACTCCTGTGCCCTTCTTAAGCGTTCGAGGAGCTTAAGCACGTACTCCACCACGACTGGGTCGTCGCCCCTGCCTTCCCACGATTCTCGAAGCATGCGAAGCGGAGATCGCAGCGAGCGACCGTACACCAGCTCAGCTGGCGAAAACCCCGTAGCCGCATGCGGCGCGGTCCGTAATGCAAACATCACCCCAGGCAGACACAGCTCCCAGTCAGTTTGATGTTCAAAACACAATGCTCTCAACACGCGCTTCATGACGGAGTGGAGCTTCTCAACGGAATTCGACTGTGGGTGGTACACTGAGCTGTGTAACAGCTTTACCCCACACCTTTCGAGAAAAGTTGTCGTCAAAGCGCTAGTAAACACTGTGCCCTGATCTGATTGGATTTCCGCAGGAAAACCAACTCGCGCAAATATGGACAGTAGTGCATTGACTATCTCAACTGAGCTGAGTTCTTTAAGCGGCACTGCTTCAGGGAACTTTGTCGCTGGGCAGATCACAGTCAAAATGTGTCTGTACCCCGTGGCTGTTACCGGCAGAGGTCCCACTGTATCAATAACGAGCCGTCTAAAAGGCTCCGTAATGATAGGTACCAATCTCAACGGCGCCCTTGATTTGTCCCCTGGTTTGCCCACCCGCTGACAGGTGTCACATGTCCTCACGAAATGGTCTGCGTCCCGAAAACACCCTGGCCAATAGTACTCTTGCAAGAGACGGTCCTTAGTTTTCTTAACTCCTAGGTGTCCGGACCACGAACCCCCATGCGACAAGCGCAACAGATCCTGACGATAGCATTGAGGAACGATCAGCTGATCGAACTCCACTCCCCTGCGGTCTAGATACTTCCGGTACAGGACCCCACCTCTTTCCACAAAGCGAGCATTTTTCTTGGCGATGCCTTCCTTGACAATGCAGCGTATGTTTTCTAGGCTGCCATCCTTCTTTTGCTCGGCTATCAAAGCCGACCGGCTGACTTTTAGCAACCTATCAAGTCCGTCTGACGTAGGCGCGATGAGCAAATCTGCAGATAGCTCTTCTAACTTTCCCTTATCGGGATTTTCCTCTCCAGTATCTGGTGCCTTTAACGTTACAGACTCAATTTTCTTCAGTTCGGGCGTGCTCTGAATATCGGCTTGCTGCACCTCTGACCCTTTCTCATTGTTCGCCAACGTCGGCCCCGCAACTACCGCCTTTGCAGCGAGCTCCCGAACCTTCGATCTGGTTAAGGCCTGAACGCTAGCCTCACCAAACAAAAGCCCCTTCTCGCGCAGGAGGTGATCGGACCTGTTCGAAAATAGGTACGGGTACTGGGGGGGCAGCATAGATGACACTGCGGCCTCCGTCTCAAGCGCTCCGAATGGTCCTTCAATAAGCACTTTTGCTACGGGCAGACACACGCTATGAGCTTCCACGGCTTGCTTGATCCATGCGCACTCGCCCGTGAACATATGGGGTTCTACGTAAGACGGGTGAACTACATCCATTGTAGCTGCGGAATCGCGAAGCACACGGCACTCTTTCCCGTTCACGAGGAGGTCTCGCATGTAAGGCTCGAGAAGCTTCATGTTCTCGTCAGTGCTGCATAATGAAAAAAACACAACTTTTGGTGTTGTTTCCGGACACTGCGCCGAAAAGTGACCCGGCTTCCGGCACGTATAACAAACGCGCGCTTGCCTCATCTCGAACCGTTTTCTGCGTTCGGCTTCGGTTGCCGCCGTCTCCTTTCGTTCGTTTTGCCGCCGTCTCCGCCGTCTCCTTTCATCCGCACTACGTGTGTCGCCCCTTGCTCTCATGGGTGTGAACTTTGGCCTCTCAAACTTGGAGCCAAATTCACCCTTTTGACCGTCCTTAGCTCCGCGAGCCCGACGCGTCACAAACTCCTCGGCTAGCTCAGCGGCTTTAGCCACCGTACAAACGTCTGGCCTATCCAAGACCCAGTACCGCACGTTCTCCGGTAACCGACTATAAAACTGTTCCAGCCCGAAACACTGCAGAACTTTATCGTGGTCACCAAACGCTTTCTCTTCTTTGAGCCACTCCTGCATGTTTGACATAAGCCTGTACGCAAACTCTGTATATGACTCACTTTTGCCTTTCTCATTTTCCCGAAACTTCCGACGGAACGCCTCCGCTGACAGCCTGTACTTCTTTAGCAGACTCGATTTCACTTTGTCGAAATCCTCTGCCTCCTCTCTATTCAAGCGAGCGACTACGTCGGCCGCCTCGCCGGGTAACAAAGTGAGCAAGCGCTGTGGCCACGTTTCCCGAGAGAACCCCTGCTTCTCGCACGTTCGCTCAAAGTTAACCAGGAACAAACCAATGTCCTCTCCAAGCTTAAACGGCCGCATCAGGTCAGTCATTTTGAACAATACTCGTTCTCCTGCACCGTGTGCCTGACTTCCATTACGAGCGCGTTCCATCTCTACCTCAAGACGCTTCATTTCCAAAGCGTGTTGACGGTCGCGCTCTTCTTTTTTCTCTTGTTGCTCTCGCTCTTTTTGTTCTTTAAGTTCGCGCTCCTGTTTCTCTTTTTGCTCTTTAAGTTCGCGCTCCTGTCTTTTTGACCTCTCCTCAATAGTCTCAAGGCATTCCGACAGCTCGTCATCCTCAGCCTCTAACTCAAGAATAGCCTTTAGCAGTTCTGGTTTTCTGAGTTTGTCTGAGACATCCAGACCCAACTCTCTTGCAAGCTCCAGCAATTTCGGTTTGCGCAACGACTTCAAATCCATGGCTGCTCTGAATGCTGCTTTCTCTACTGCCTATTATTGTCTTGCCGCAAACTAACCCGGCAGCAACGACAACCACAATTACCAGCTCTGTTTCTGACACTAACAAAAGCCTGGCAAAACTCAGAAGAAGAAAGTCCCGCACTCACCAAACCTCGCAGCCAAGAATTCAGCGCAGTCGTTCCGCTGCAGGCAACCAGTCATCACACAGGGCTCGTTGCACTGCTCCCGGATCGTCGATGAGCTGCTCAGCATACAGTCAACCGCATATCTTCGCTGCTGGCCTCCGTTGTCGCGATCTCACCGCTGGCAGACAGTTGTTGTAATCGCACCGCTGGCACGAGTTGTTGGGAACTCGGCGCTGACGCCCGTTGTTGCACCTGGGTCGCAAGCCCCAAGGGTAGCGTTGGCCTGGCGGCCTGGGGTACAACTGGAAGCATCCGAAGGTCCCGGCAAAGCATGAGTCGACTGGTAACAACAAAACAACTTGTTTATTCTAACATCGCAAAGAGTTGGCGGTCAGGTCGACCGAAGTATAGAGACGGGAGTGCACGTTACTCAACAGAAGAAATCGGAGCCCCCTTGGCGTCCGGGGGCAGCTGCTTTTATACTCTCGCAGTTGAGGGCAAGAAGGAACCCCTCTATAGACGAGCACGTGACTGTGCCGCTCGGGCACAATGGGATGAGAAGGTGGCGTAGCCGTCGTGCCGGCGCCGTTCGGGCACAATGGGAAGAGAAGGTGGCGCATACGCCGGGCCGCGCCGCTCGGGCACAATGGGATGAGAAGGTGGCGCATACGTCGTGTCGGCGCCGGTCAGACCCCCTCGCTTCACAGTTGGGGGAGCTCCTCTCCCCGGCTGCCGCGCTTCGACAAGCGTGGGCACCAACATGCACATACACACACACACGCACATGAAGACACGTGGCATTAGAACAGGCCTGGACGCGCTTGGCGGGGAGGCGTAGCGGCGGCGCCGAACGGGCCAAAATGTCTGCCGCTTTGAACGAAGCCCCGGCGTCCGTTGCAACCGCGCCGGCTAAACCGCGCGTCGTAGGCGAAACGTAACAAGCCGATTGCGCTTTACCCACCGTGAACTGGAGTCACTCTAGTGCGCATCATGCAAATTTACATGGTGTTGTGTCATACCACGTCATACCAGGCGGTCTGATGCGCTCTTGCAGCTACATGTACGCTATCCTTCACTATCTGTAAATATTGCATAAAGTTTTTCGTTTCTTCTTCGTCTGCGGAAAGAGTCCGTCTTTCGTCCTCCACCCTGAAGTCACAACAATGGTCGTTTCTGCGAAAATTGGTTTCATCTGTGCATATGAGGTTACTCAAGAAGGCCGGTAACGCATCGGCTTTTGTGAGGACCCAATTCGAAAAATCTAGACGATTCTACAGGTCCCTATCTTCTAAGCATTGGTGCTGGTTAAGGTGGCACGGGTGCAAGGCCGTCGTTTAAAACCCTCCTGACTGATGACTTCGAGATTGGTACCTGGGCGGCCACGTCCCGCACGCTACCATGAGGGTCTGATGCCATAAATGCTAGAACATCCGTGAGTAGGCTAGGACTAACAGATGGAGTCCTCTACCGCTGTTTCTTGAAGCTACCGGTTTGTCTCAGGTTTTCATAATTTGGATGATAATCGATGCGTTTGGTCTACCGCCACACTTTCATGACTAATATGTATTTGCGGTCTTCCTCTTGTTGCCATTTGCAGCTCCCAAGGCAAGGATTATATTTTCCTTCTGCAAATTAGATAAAGACATGGCGACTGGGACGAAACAAAACGCACCTTTTACCTCTGCACTGACGCTGTCAATTCGCTTTCCTGGTGATATGTCTTGTGGCAAAAAAAAAAAACATCTGTGCACTTTATCTACGCTAAGACAATAGCTATCACAGCCTGTTTCCAACTAACACCAAACGCGACGTGTTACTTCTGCCGGGTCGTGGCAGACAATTCTCGATTACGATGTTTTTCTTTATTTCCTTTATTTCGTTCTGGATAACTCAGAGGGAGCCTGTTCGAGAGCGCTGCTTTATGATGCAGGTGGGAGCGCAGTCACGTAGTATTCTCCATATTTCGCGGGGTTTATTTATCAGCCGGAAGAAAATTAGTACTCAATTAGTACGTCGCTGAAAATACCGCAGTAAGATGTCCATTGGCGGTGTCTTCAAATGCCTCAATGACACTTTGATATTTGATAAGTAGGGTAGTACGTCTCGAGTTAGATAATTAATTACAATTACGTAATTAAATCTCAGTAACGAAAATTTACTGGCAGCTACTCCACCGCACTGTAAACAATATGCACTAGGTTTTCTTCGAGCAAAGCACTGCTCTCTTATTTTATTAATCTTGGTGCATGATAGTTAATTGTGATACCCTGTATATATCTATGACCTTTGCATGCAACTGACGCTGTTTTCATCCCTAATAAATGTTGTAAATTAGTAGAATTTTTTTTTTGCCTGAGTCGTTATCATTGCTTACTGGAAAGAAGAGAAGCAATACTAAAACACACAACATTCCCTTGCATTTCACACGCCATTGATAAAAGACTCTGCCGAAGGGGTCACTGAAGTCTATTGTTTTCATGGTCTAAAAAGCACGCAACGCAATTTGAAGCGTGATGAACACACAGCAGCATATTGATTGTCTAAGCATAGGCTATCCATACCTTTAGAAATAATTTTTAATTGGCTACCTCCAGCTCTTTCAAAATACAATAAACTTTGTCCTGTGTGTATATTTCAATATATTGTGCGTCTGCATGGGGTTTACAGTGGAAATTTAAAACAATGTTGAAGTGAGAAAATACGGACGAGGCAGCCGCCGCTAGTGCTTCTAATGCGCGTGTCCTACTATTATCAAGATTTGCAGAAATAAAGCGAAAGTATGAATTAAAACCCGCGCACGCCCGCCCGCGCCAACAATGATGCAGAAAGCTATTAGCCCCAGTAAAATTTCAAGTGAAAAGGTCGAGGAAAGTCATAAGAAACCTCGAATGATGTGGGTGACAAAGCCCTGGTAATAGCACTTTAGGTGTGTGATGGGGGGGGGGGGGTGCTGAGCCTCCCCCCCCCCGCAGAACTCCGGAGGTGGCTCTGGCCCCGGAGCGCCCCCGTAGTCGGCGCCTATGGTGAGAACTAATCTAAGGAGCGACAGGTAAACTTCAGGAGCGTGCGCTTGGGGATTGATTGCGAGGGATTTAGAAACGGCTTCAATTCCTTCACTCATGGTCATGTTAATGTGGGGCAGAAATATCCAAAGTGACTAGAATAGCGCGGTCGGAAAGGATTTGGTTGGCGTTGATGCCGTCAATAATTCGAAGGAAGTGCGGCGTGTCTTGAACAAAATATGGGAGGGTGGTGGGGATGTTTAACAGGTGGTGATTTAAGAATTTAGAAAGTGACTCAGTAGGCATGTTGTTATTAGACACAATAGGCCGACCTGGGATTTCTGCTGTAAATATTTCTTCGACGGGAACTTTCTGTATTTTAGGAAGAAGATAATAGGCGGGCTGCTTTTTTGTTCTTGTGCATCATGAAGCGATATTCAGATTGCGTGATTAGTTCCCTGGACAGGAGCTCCGCTATTGTGTTTTTCACAGTATTGCTGTAGTCTGAAGTTGGGTTACAGTCGAGTTTTCTGTAAAGGGTATGGTTGCTCAGTTGTTTGGGGGCCTCATTCTTGTACTTTTCTATAGGCCACATTACGATACTGCCGCCTTTGTCTACTGGTTTTACTACAATATTATTCCTTACTACGAGTTCTTTAAGCATTTGGTGATGAGCGGGGACAAATTTTTGCGTTTGCGGCAATGCCGCGCTGACTTTAGAATTTCCTTTGATATCAGCTTCAGGTCTGGGCACTGCTCGGTTTCTGGTGTCCGCGTGCTCGTCTCCATCTTATTTTCCTACGTCTGGCCTATCGAAAAAGGACTCCTTGATGCGCGTGCGTCTTGAAAACTCTGTTATATCTTTGTGGAGTTCGTATTTGTTTACTGCGTTGTTCTTGGGACAAAACGTTAGACCACGTTTCAGGAGATCAACTTCCTCGGGCCTTACACTCTGGGATATGTCTACTACGTCGCTGCAGTGCTCTGGATGCTCGCCTGTAGGACTATCGGTGGAGCTATGTGCTGTAGGGGTTACATTGGTTTTCTTGGGTGGATCTGCAGCTCTAATACCCCCCCGCCCCTTTGTGCTGGTATTTATCTAGTAATTTTTCCTCCCTAGTTTGGACGAATTGTTCAAGTTCTCTTCTTTCCGGTTCAGATAAATTTATGCTGTCGAGTTGATCAGCAATTATCATAAGTTGTTCCTTGCAGTGTTCTTCGAGAATATCAATTAAAGAGAGCGATGCATTTTGTAGGACAGCATTCCACTTCAATAATAGCCTGGAGGGTAAAGAACAGAGGGCACATCTAACCTTAATTCTGAGACCTTTTGGGATTTTCCTCTCTTTAATGCAGCTAGCGTAAGTTTTTAGGTGAAATTTGTCATTTGTTTGCTTGGCGGCGAGTTTGCAGGATTGGAGGAAAGGGCGATATTTGTTGTTGCGTGTGCTATCCGTAGTGCGCGGTAGTCATTTCTGTTTGGTTCGGCAGACCTTCGGGGCGAAACATCTTCAGGTGGTATCGTTTTACGCTCAATTTTCTTGTCGAGGCCTGCACCGATGTCTGTCTGTGTATCTGTCTGTGTATCTGTCTGCTTATTAGTGCATGTAGCTGTTTGCGTGAAGGCTTCGCGGGTGGTTGTGGGCTTCCGTATGCGCGGATGTTGTAAAGGTGGTGTTGGTTCCGCGTCCACCGTCTGTGTAGATGCTTATTGGGTTCTGGCTTTGGTGGAACGTGCGTGCGAGCTGGTGTTGAAAATTTCAGGCGTGTGTTTCTGTGTTGAAGCTAAGTGGCACGCAGAATTGACTGGTCTTGTTGGATGCGTCGATTTAAAAGAGTTCCTGAGCCTGTACGTGATGTTGTTAGCCATTACCTTGCCGCCATAAAAATTGGGGTGTAGTCCGTCCCGGAAGAGCAGAATGTCGAGGTCCTGGTGTATTTCAGCGTGGTGGATGACATCGAAGTTTTCGTATTGGTTTCCAATGTCCAGAAGAAATTCATTGAGTTTACGTGTCCCTAGTGCGTAAGCAACGACTGCCTCTGATTGTTGAGTAAGTGGCCTGTGTTTGTTTGCGATCCTGGGAAGTACTGTTGTCAGGGTGATTTCTGCGTTTGGTCTGTTGGTGTGCAGATCGTTTATGAGCGTTTTCATGGCCTTAACTGTGTTGTCACCGGTGCCGTGATTAAGGTAATTAGTCTCGCAGTCAATGACGAAATGTGTGATGCACTGTAGAAAGAAGCTGATAATTTAAATAACATTTACAGAAATTTTCTGTACCGCAAAATAAATTTTCTGTGAATGCTATATGACATAAACCTGTTAAAAGAAAAAAACTGAAACTTCCGGTTCTTGATCTCTAGTCTATAAATCAACTCAAAACTACAATATAACCGTTTTAAATTATTGTAACTGCATAAAAAACTATAAAATAAAGTTCTAGTTTTTTTTTTCATACACGCCGTTTTTTGCATATACCACGTGTAAGGTCGCTCTGATTGTTCGGGTTCTTAAGTGTCACGAATCGGCCACGTGCTTTGTGCATAGAGAGGGGGTTCACTTGCACCCGTGTCAGCCGGGCGACAGTTGCTGTGTTATGTGGGGTCACAGGCACCGCGCGGTGTTGGGTGACGCGTCGCGGCAGGTGCCAGGTGGGCGAGTGCCGATTCCGGGAAGTCGGCATTGTGCGCACGGTGTTGGCAGTCCGCCGACGGTCACACGAGTCCACACAGACCAGCCTTGAAAGGGACCGCTGTACAAGGTATTGTGGGTCTGGCCCCCGAGTGCCTGACTAATTGGAGGCGCCGCCGAGGTTAAGAAGGGCTTAGCAACTCTGACCCCGTGCCGCATGCAGTGAGCATGGACCTAATCTTCTACGCGTCCGGAACGCAATCGCCAGCCTTGTTGTTGGGTGCGACTGCCTGTGTGGTGTCGAAGGCCAGCTTACAGTGCACGCTGTAGGAATGCGGGGCACACGTAAAGAGTGCATTCGGACGACGGCGTCTTGGAAACACGCACTCGGAGAACTTTGTCTTGTAGACAATAAGTTTGAAGGACAAGGAGGGCCATCAGTCTCCCACGCGGACAAACTTTGAGTACGGCCGCACTACGTGGTATCGATGCCCCTGCTTCCGAAACAGTTGCGGCCTAGACGCCGTTGCGATTTGAAACGGTCTAGCGATAACTTGTTCGGGCCTGGCGTGTTTTCCTGAGCCCGTCACTAACTACGGAGAAATGAGAGGGCAACGGAGTTTTGGCGAAGAAGGAAAAGAGCTTTGTTTTCCAATATGTTTATTTTTAAGAGTAAGCCCATCCCTGTGGGTTGTGGCTTAAAAACGGTTGACTCTGACTGGCAACTGAACCTGTGGGACGGGCCAACGGCCCTACCGCCTTTTTTTTCTTTGTATATTTGGGCTATAAAAATCGGGACGACATGCTGTCCCTCAGACTTGGCTGAAATCAGGATTGCTGATAGATCAGTGAGCCTCCGTACTATGTGCGTTAAAACGAGTCTGGGCTCTAACAGTCATTGAGACAGTCGAAGAGTGAGACTTTGTTTCTCAATTGTTCAAGTTTGTAATGTATTTGTTTTACCTGCCATGTATATAGAAAAGTTTAGCTATAAATATTTCTTGTACATCTGATCTCATCGCTTCCTGCCTGCATTTGATCAACAACTGCCGATCATCGTCCGAGAAGCTTCAAGTTCCAGCGGTGAAGCGAGGACAGAGAACGAACGAAACTTTACTGGCGCAGCACGACAGGATCGGCAAGCCCCACAACGAGCAGCGAGCCAGGCGCAAGGAATCAGAGGGCCACCAGCGAATTCTGCAAGGGTTGCAATTCATCTGGACAAGGACGTCAGGCGGCGCCCCCAGCAGCAACGGGTGAGCGGGATTCCTTGCGTTTTGTCTAGGTTGGCATGGCTGTTGTTCAGTGAGGTTAATGGTGTTCACGCGCAGAACAGCAAATGCGATTGAGGCTAACGTAAACATTGATACTGCATCTGAACAAACAGAGGGTCAGAGACGGCAGGAACTGCAACGCGTCGGAGAGACCGAGTCTGAGACGTCGGATACAGAAAAGAAATGGATAGTGAGGCGCAAGGCGCTGCGCAGGCTCCGAGCACGACGGATCCAGAAGCCATGGCGGTGAGACGCCTGGAGCTGGAGCTGGAAAAGGTGCGCCTACAGCTAGAGTGCGAGCGCATTGCTCTACGGAGAGTGGAGCTCGAGCAGTCGAGCAGGCCGCCTTCGGTGTCGGAAGGAAGCGATCGGCGCGGTGCCATCACGGATGGAATAGCACAATGTGCTAAAGTGCTTAAGGCATACCGGTTGCCGTGTGACGCTGACGTACCGATATGGTTTAATGAGGTCGAAAAGTTGTTTGCATCTTTTCAAGTACCAGCACATAGCCGTGTACATTTGATCATGCCGGCGCTGGCCGAGCGGGTTCGTTATCTGTTGCGTGGCCTCAATGACGAGGAATGTACAGATTATGAGACTGTAAAGAAGGCAGTATTAGATGAACTTAAGCTCACGCCAGCTAAATACTTGGAGAGGTTTGAAAAGGCATCTAAACGAAAGGAGGAAACTTGGGCTCAGTTCGCGTCTCGCGGGAGAACTTATTTGGCCTATTACCTTCAATCTCGAAATGCAAACACCAAAGAAGCTATGACGGAGCTTATGGTCGCTGACCGTATGAAAGCCAGTCTAAGCTCAGAAGCCCTTGAATATGTTCTTTTGCGGGAGGGCGAAGATTGGTTTAAGCCAGTGGAGGTGGCGAAAGTGCTCGAGACTTTCGAGCAAGCTAAAGGGAAAGGACGAGCAACTAAGCCAGCCGCAACAGCATCACTGCTGCAGCACGCAAAACTAGCTAGCCCGCACAGGACACATTTAAAATGCCACATGTGTCATGTACAGGGTCACCTAGCCAGAGACTGCCCAACAGCTTCAAATAAAGAACAGCAGGGGAAGGCGCCGACTGTGCAAAAACAAAGGGTACAGAAGGTTGCTGTAGTAAGTGAAGAACCTCCACCAGAGCAAGAAAGGGTGCTAAGCGCTAGATTACAAGTGTTAGCTCAAAATGCTAGTTCAGGGAGGTCAAAGCTGGACCTTATCCCTATCATGTGCGGGGGTATAGCAACAGTAGCTGTGTTGGACACAGGTAGTGAGATAACGGTGGTCCGTAAAAGTATGTTGCCCGTCGTGTTACAGGAGCCATCACGAACAGTAAGACTTGAGTCGGCATTCGGAAACACAATTCGAGCTAACCTAGCTACGCTGCCCGTAGGCATGCATCGCCCGGGGGCTGTGATACAACCGTAGAGGATCGATCGGGTGTGCGCGGTTACAGACGAACTTGCAAACGGGGTTGACTGCCTGCTGTCAAAGGAAGATTGGGAACTACTACAGGCGCAGGAAAAAGAGGAGTTTGGAGAGAAAAATATTCCGCGGGTAGCCAATTCCGTAGAGGTCCGATCAGTCGAAATGGTCGATAACACTGAGCCAGACTGCGGTCTAAGTTGCGAAGAAACGACAGATGAAATCCCTAAATTGCAAGGGAATAGTTTGATACAAGATGTCAATGGGGTGCCCAGTCAGCGGGAGGAATTTCAAGCTGCTCAGCTTGCCGATGAAAGCCTGAAAAAGGCCTGGAATAATGCGAGAAACGGCAAGGCTAGCATGCTCGTGTCAGACGGACTTTTGTACCATTGGGATTCCTTAGCGGGAGTCAAAGTCAGACAACTGGTCCTACCAGAAGAAAGACGCAATGAGGTAGTGCCGATCCGATCCCTGACAGCGAGGGCCACATGCGAGGCTTTACTGGAAATTTTCTGTCGTACTGGAGTGCCGGAAACGATCTGTTCAGACCAAGGTACTAACTTTAAATCTCAACTGACACAGTTACTGTTAGAAAAACTGGGCTGTCCACCTAGGTTCTCCACTGCCGAGCACCCTGAGAGCAAAGGAGTGGTTGAGAGATGGAACAGAGTCCTCAAAAATATGTTGTATCATGTAATGGAGCGGGACCGAAGAAACTGGGACAAGCTCATCCCATTTGTTCTGTGGGCTTATCGCGAAGTGCCGCATGATACCACCGGGGTGGCGCCGTTCAGGCTATTGTACGGTAGAAACCCAAATGGGCCCCTATCAATATTGCAGCAAACTTGGACGGGTGAGATCGCGGTGCCCTCAACTCTGAGAGAGAAACCTGCCAAGTATTTGCAGCAGCTGCGGGAGCAACTAGAACTAGCCGCGAGTGTAGCTGAGTTGACAAGCACCGAGTGCCAGAGCAAATATGCTGAAGTTTACATTAGGAGGGCACGGACTAAAGAATTTAATGTCGGGGACCAAGTACTCCTCTTTGACCCAGATCGGGCAACCAAGATAGCTGCCACAGAAGGCCTTGTGCCACCTCACACAAAGAAAGAGTTGCGAAGTCTGTTGGGGCTTTGCGGATATTATCGGGACTATGTCTCAAACTACGCCGACGTGGCTAGCCCGCTTACAGCTTTGACAAGGCGAGAGGTTCCTAATTCAATTCCATGGTCGGAAAAAGCGCAGTGCGCGTTCGAAAGTCTGAAATTAGCTCTCTGTCAGGCTGTCGCCATGAACACTCCTGAGCCTCATCAGCCGTACTGGCTATTCACTGATGCGTCGGCGACGGCGGCCGGTGCCTGTTTAGCTCAAATGTCAGCGGACGGAAAAGAAAAGCCGATCGCTCTTGCTAGCCATCGCTTTAACCCGACACAGGCGCGCTGGTCGACTATAGAGAGAGAAGCCTTTGCTATTATTTGGGCACTCAAGAAATTTGACTACTGGCTTTTCGGAGCAGTGGTGAATGTTGTCTCTGACCATAACCCATTGTCATATTTGACAACCAGCACCCCCCAGGGGGACAAGTTAGCAAGATGGGCGCTTTCACTACAGCGCTACAATGTAACGGTGCGTCACCGGAAAGGAACATGTAACGCCAATGTTGATGCATTATCAAGGCTCTCGAATCGTTCATGGGAGCCAATCGAGTAAAGAGCAGAAAAGAAAGGATAGACAAAAACAGCCATGCCAGCTGGGACAGGCGTGAATGTTCCCGTTCACCCGAAGGACGTGTGCGTGGGACAGTTCAGCCTTGATGGAACTTTCTGTGGTTGTTGTCGTCCATGTGTGTGAAAGTTATATGACTGTGGACATACTATGTATATAACCTGCATATGTTACTTTACTGCTGTTGTGCCGTGCAGTGCGTTGGAGTGTTCCTGTACATACATGAGTGTTTCTTGCATGCTCACTGCCATGAATCTGTTGAGCCTTCGCCCTTTTCTTTTATCGCTGTGAGAAAATTGTTTTTTTTTTCGTGGTCCTTTTAGTTCATTTTCCAGTTCCTTACGGGCTCCGCAGCACCCGTGTTGGGCAGCGTATGTAAATTTTCTTTGACGGAACCTTCAGAGCCTAAATTTTACGATACAGCGCCCTTTGGCTCTTGTAGTATAGCTGGGCACATTGTGAGCCCAGTATACTCTTTAGGAGGGACGTGTAAGGTCGCTCTGATTGTTCGGGTTCTTAAAGGGACACTAAAGGTTACCAGAAACTCAAGTTAAAGTGGTAGAGCAATGTTCTAGAACGTCTAAGGCGTCAATATAATCGCGAACAGAGCTTTAGTAACCGAGAAATTGAGGTAAATGCATGGCACGATTTGAGACCCCCCAGCGACATTCCGGTACTAGCCCGATGACGAAAGGACTCCTCATAATTTGTGTTACTAATACTCAACTACTCGTATTAAAAATATCATTTCATTCGATTATAAGACGGAAAAAAATGCTACTTGTCTACGTCTATTCGATTCTAAGAAAAAATAACATTTTGACGTTGCCCTTCAGTAATATGGGTGTTCGAAAGGTTTCGTTTTCGCTCGACTCTGCGCGCTCGACTCTGCGCCGCGCACGCTTTGGAGTTTCAGTAGTTTCGTTATCGCGTCGTGCTGTGAGGGTTCTGCTGGCTCGCGAAACTTTCAATTGGAACAAGCAGCGAGAATGCCACGTCCATGTGATGTCGTGGGAAGCCTCGTTGCTTTCCCGCTCCGGAGAGCCGGTGTCGAGGCCGCCGTCGTAGTACGCAACGACGCCGGCAGTGCGAGCCCTCAGCAGCAGGTCGCGCTCGTCGGTGCTCAAATCGCTGAAGTTGAGCCCACCATCGCGAGCCAATCTGTCGGTGTCAGGGTCCATTGCAACGAGCGTCGAAGTTAGCGTCATAGAATGAAGTACCAGCTTATGGGCGTCTTGCGCTGGAGTTTGAGGTATAGTAGCGGCGCCTGGTGGCGATGCGGGAAACGACATCTGGGTCGTGCCAGCTTGGGTCGTATTGAGCCCTGGCTGTGGCGAAGCACGTTTCTTGGCCGAGTTTTGCGTCGATTCGCACATTTTTATGCCCTGTTGCGAGTGCGAAAAGGCTCGTTGCTTCTCATAGACCACGCCGACCACGCTGCGAGCTCGCCGCAGCCTATAGTTTAACGAAAACGGACTCTCCGTGTGCCGTGGGACGTAATGTGGGACGTAATTCGTTTCTCCTTCCGCTAGCCACCATACTCCCGCTTTCGCTCTGCTGTCGGCTCTGTCTTGGCTCTGTTTCTGGCCGCGCGTTCGCGTTTTGCGCAGAAAAGCCGCAGCGCCGTCTGCGGACGCCGTTCTACTCACCGATGGCGCAACGTCACTATGAGACCATGATGTCAGTACTCCTCGATCGGAGGGCGGGCGATTTGAACTGCGCTAGAGGTACGCGGACGCTTCAGAACGCATTTTCTCTTAAAATAAGTCTCTCCTTGGCACGAAACAAGCGTTTCGAGGTTTCTGTGATGGTATTTCAACAGTCCACGTTGACTTAATAGTAACCTTTAGTGTCCCTTTAAGTGTCACGAATCGGCCACGTGCTTTGTGCATAGAGAGGGGGTTCACTTGCACCCGTGTCAGCCGGGCGACAGTTGCTGTGTTATGTGGGGTCACAGGCACCGCGCGGTGTTGGGTGACGCGTCGCGGCAGGTGCCAGGTGGGCGAGTGCCGATTCCGGGAAGTCGGCATTGTGCGCACGGTGTTGGCAGTCCGCCGACGGTCACACGAGTCCACACAGACCAGCCTTGAAAGGGACCGCTGTACAAGGTATTGTGGGTCTGGCCCCCGAGTGCCTGACTAATTGGAGGCGCCGCCGAGGTTAAGAAGGGCTTAGCAACTCTGACCCCGTGCCGCATGCAGTGAGCATGGACCTAATCTTCTACGCGTCCGGAACGCAATCGCCAGCCTTGTTGTTGGGTGCGACTGCCTGTGTGGTGTCGAAGGCCAGCTTACAGTGCACGCTGTAGGAATGCGGGGCACACGTAAAGAGTGCATTCGGACGACGGCGTCTTGGAAACACGCACTCGGAGAACTTTGTCTTGTAGACAATAAGTTTGAAGGACAAGGAGGGCCATCAGTCTCCCACGCGGACAAACTTTGAGTACGGCCGCACTACGTGGTATCGATGCCCCTGCTTCCGAAACAGTTGCGGCCTAGACGCCGTTGCGATTTGAAACGGTCTAGCGATAACTTGTTCGGGCCTGGCGTGTTTTCCTGAGCCCGTCACTAACTACGGAGAAATGAGAGGGCAACGGAGTTTTGGCGAAGAAGGAAAAGAGCTTTGTTTTCCAATATGTTTATTTTTAAGAGTAAGCCCATCCCTGTGGGTTGTGGCTTAAAAACGGTTGACTCTGACTGGCAACTGAACCTGTGGGACGGGCCAACGGCCCTACCGCCTTTTTTTTCTTTGTATATTTGGGCTATAAAAATCGGGACGACATGCTGTCCCTCAGACTTGGCTGAAATCAGGATTGCTGATAGATCAGTGAGCCTCCGTACTATGTGCGTTAAAACGAGTCTGGGCTCTAACAGTCATTGAGACAGTCGAAGAGTGAGACTTTGTTTCTCAATTGTTCAAGTTTGTAATGTATTTGTTTTACCTGCCATGTATATAGAAAAGTTTAGCCATAAATATTTCTTGTACATCTGATCTCATCGCTTCCTGCCTGCATTTGATCAACAACTGCCGATCATCGTCCGAGAAGCTTCAAGTTCCAGCGGTGAAGCGAGGACAGAGAACGAACGAAACTTTACTCCACGCATGACGCGCTGTTTGCGGTGCGGCTTTGATGCCCCGTGCCATAATCAAGATGGCTGCTGTTCGCGTCAACGCATGTCGGCACTGCTCCGTTTCTGTTTTCTAAAATCGTAAGAGGTGAGTAGGTTTTCAAGTATATTACAAACAGTGCACGACGTGTTCTTTTACCCAATATTTTCCGCGTGTTCAGAACATAGAACAGGGGCCCTATAACGTAAAACTATTCCAATATGTTTTTATTCCAATCTCCTGACGTCAAATTGCGTAACCGCTGACGCAAGCACCGGGCGCTCACCCGCAGGGCTGTCTGAACAGACCAATCAAATGCTCTCCTCGTTCACAGGAGGTCACTTTTGTTTGCTTGAAAAACGAATAACATTGCCTACACTGAGCGGCTTGTATTATGTAATTGGCTGACAAGAGGCGAGGAGCACGCTCAAGTGGAGAGGGATTCGATGGGACCGAGCCGCTGCACTGAAAATCGATAACCGGATAAGGAGGGTGGTGTCGGCGCCTGCGATTGGTCCGCTTTCCCTTACTTAGCTTGCGGTGGCTGGTCTAAAATCGCGGCGGCATGCAACGGAAGCTTATGACGCTAAAACGGATCCTCAGCAAAGAAGAGTTGGCAGAACGCAGTCGTAAACGTTCCGAAAGTGCTCGAAAACGTTACAAGGCTACACAGAAAGTTTTATTATATGCAAATAAACCGATGCTCTCCGACAGGTGCGATTAGCCAGTGCATCAGCGATCGGCGGCAGCCATATTTTATTCCTTTCGGTACGGGGCAGCCTGCAGCTATTCAGAAGAAAATTCAGTTTTGTTCGGCATATTAATGCATCTTTAACGCGTACACGTCACTTTGATGCGCTGAGTTTTCGCGGTTTTGTGACGTCGCGTGGCAGGCAGGTGAAACGGGTGCAGCCCGAAAACTGATCAATAGCCTAGGTCTAATGGCGAAAAGGCGTCGAATCAGGAATGACTATTTTTCTTTTGTTCGGTCAAATCATGCATAATCAGCGTATACACGTCATATCAGATGGCGAGCTATCGCGGTTGTCGTGACGTCGCGTGGCAAGCAGGTAAAGTGGGGGTGATCCAAAAAGGTTTTTGACCAGTCGCGGAGGGCTGATTGCCAAATTGGAATAGAAAAGTTTGGAATAACCCGCCGTGGTTGCTCAGTGGCTATGGTGTTGGGCTGCTGAGCACGAGGTCGCGGGATCGAATCCCGGCCACGGCGGCCGCATTTCGATGGGGGCGAAATGCGAAAACACCCGTGTACTTAGATTTAGGTGCACGTTAAAGAACCCCAGGTGGTCTAAATTTCCGGAGTCCCCCACTACGGCGGGCCTCATAATCAGAAAGTGGTTTTGGCACGTAAAGCCCCATAATTTTAGTTATTTTCGACATTGTGCCATTCTGGTAGACATTATTACGAAAATACCTGACGTGTGATTTGTTTGCGACTGCGCATTTCGCGACCGGGCGCAAGAGCAACTCGCGGAGGCAGCGCAGAAGGGCAGCGGCTTCGACTCCACCAACAAGTGCGTACTGAGCGCGCGCTACCGCGCGCCGTATGTTGAAATTCATCTGCAGACAGCTCAAGCGTTTGGGCGCGCTGTGTTCTCGCCGCTCTTGCGTTGAACCGATAGATAGCACGAAGGTCACTTCGCTCGCTGCTGCTGCTGCTGCTGCTGCTGCTGCACTTGCTCACACCAGCGTTTTGACAGCGAGTGTCTGCGCTCATCGAACGTGATGTGTTCATGTTTGCTTGTGCGCGCTGACACCGTGCTTGTTAATTCAGTTAGTAAGCGAATGTTTCGAAGTTTATACTGCCGATCGAACTAATCCTTACTTCTTATAGCTGTCTACTAATCTGCTATCGCAATTGATGCTTCGCCTTTCGGGCGAAAGCGCGACTATATTGTTTAGTTCAAAAAATAAAAAAAGCGCATGGAGCATATAGCCCAATCCGGCCTGTTGATATGGATTACATGAACAAGTGGACTTTACTTGAGCAACAGATTGCAATGTGCAGGTTGCTAATTAAAACGATTCACTGAATAACTTCATAACTATTCTATTTCAAGCATATGTACAAATTCCGAAATTGAGGCCCAGAAGTAATCAAGTCGTTGCATCCCTTCTCCACTGTACGGCTTCCATTCCGCAATTTCTACATGTGCCCTCTAGCGAATAGTAAGATTAGTTTAGAAGTGTTATAAAAGAGGAAGGGATGAGAGAATGTGCATATTCGTTTTTGATATCACGTTCTAACTGGATGCATGGTTTAAAAAATGTTTCAGCCATAGTTGCACAGACGGTATGTTAATATTGTCATGAATAGGTGACACGCATAAAAACAACCAACAAAACGACCGAGATAGTGGAAGAGTGGTAATTACACTTGTAGCTGAACCGGTGGAGACCAACCTGACGTCTTTCTTTCTTTGTCTTCATTGATTGCTGTACCTTTAAAATGAAGCAACAGTCATTCTGTATGTGTCAATTTTTGTGTACTAAACTGCACTTAAAGAAGAAAACAACAGACGCCTCAATTAAACTGAAGTTCACACATCCTCTAGCTTAGTGCATACTGGCAATAATGAAATGAAACTTTTCAGCGCAATGTTCTGTATAGGCTTCTGCATTTTTTGAAACAAACTGCGACCACCAACATGGAGTTGTGTGTGCGTTGTGTGTATATGTGTTGTGTGCGTGTGCATGTGTGTGTTGCGTACGTGTTTTGTGCGTGTGTGGGGGGGGCGGGAAGGGCGTGTACATTTGGTCCCATGGTGAGTGCTGTTTGTTTCAAAGTGTATACGGTTGTTAGTACTGACTGGGCAGGTACTAATATTCTGCAGTTACCTGAAAGGAAATAGTATTCTGGATGGAATAAACATTATTTGTAAGTGGCCTCGTACACGGTATACTCACACGTGCACACGCCGCAGGGCACACGCTGCACACGCTGCAGGTCCGCTCTTCCAAAAAAAAAATAGGTCTTGTGCTAAAGCGCTTCACCGAGCTCTGTACATACACGCTATACTGCCATATGTATATTAAAGCCCCAGGGTTAATTGTTTTCAGGTCAGTCGCAGCATGACACCTTGAGAGAGGAACCAAGGTCCAGCGCCCAAGCAAGCAGCTCGGCCTTGCACCAAAAGTTGTCTCCATAATCCGGTGTCCTCACGATTGAGTTTTAAATCAAAAGTCTTTAACAACGTAATGCCGAGGCCACTTTGAGTTCTTTTTTTTTTTTCAGCACCATTATGGTTAGATATATAAGCTGGTTCTCTTGCGCTGTAGTAAGAAGTTCGCTGTTTCTGTTTCGTTTTGATGTGGCTCATTTAGCCATCAGTTTTTCTTGCTTTGAAATAAAAAACTTTTCTATTTTTGTACGAAACAAACTGTAGCCTAGCTCATCTTTGTAGTATCCTTCACTACAGTGTTAGCGCTGCCACGTGCTCTTTGTCACGCCTGACTCCGTGAAATATATGGTTCCTTGGTTTGTCGGGAAAATAAAACCACCCGCCGCTTCGGCTAAGCGGCTATGGCGTTGTGCTGCTAAGCACGAGGTCGCGGGATCGAATCCCGGCCGCGGCGGCCGCATATTGATGGGGGCAAAATGGAAGAACACCTCTGTCCGGTACATTAGAGGCACGTTAAAGACACCCTGCTAATAAAAATTAATCCGGAGTCCCGCACTACGGCGTGCCTCATAATAAAATCGTGATTGTGGCACGTAACACGCCAAAATTCATTCATAAAAAGAAGCGTAAGAGTGAAATTGATTAAACAATTTTCAGGTGAGAACAGTTTTGCTATTTTGCGACTCAGCTACGATGGTTAAACCAATATCTCACTTTACACAACAGCTCCTTTTTACATCAAAAAAGCATTCGAATGTACCTGCATTTTGAAAACACGCACATCTCTTCAATGTGCACTTCACAATATCTGGACACTGTGACATAATGCACGCCTACCATGATGCCTCATACACGCTGAACGCCCATCTTGATGCTATTGTGTCGCAAATTTGTGCATGAATACATGCCGTGACTAATTCAAAAGAAATCTATGACAGGGTCGGGGGAGTTCCGTAACTTGACCATCAGTGCCTATTATACACAAAGATGTGCGTATTTATTTACTTCGCTTGCCTTACTTTGAAAGGGCATGTACTTTTTCCTGTTCTTCCTTCTCTAGGTGCGCGCGCGATCCATGGCAAGCGGAAGCTTATCTATAGCCTGGGAAATTGACTTTGTAACTGTTATAGCCCCTGGAGGAAAAGCGGTGCTGCTTGTTTTCTGAACCTAGTGTGCATGAGCAGTTCTATTAATATACCTGTTCTTATATTTATCTGTCCAGTGATTTTTTGATGTAAAATGAAACAATAATTCATTTTCTCCTATTATGTCCTAAATTACAAATTATTTCTTACAGCCACTGAGAGAATAAGTGTTGACCATGTTTAACAGCAGCTCAAGAAAACTGAGTAAAGTAAAAACGGAGACACACACAAGCGCTATCGCGCGTCACATAATCATTATGAAATAACAAATATCACGTAAATATGCAGCTGGTCTCAAAACAAAACTTAGGCTCTGTGCCCAAAGCTGAAAATGTTCAACTGCAGCGCAAAAACAAAGGTCACACATAGCTAGCTATGTGTGATGAGCGCTCATCACAGAAAGAAAGTGTGCAGGGGCGTTATGTGTCCACCTAGTGTACTATCCACTACAGCTGCTGCTGAAATGCCGATTGACTGGGCTGGGCCGAACTGGGATACGAGCGAGAACGAGGCCGGCGCCCTCAGCCTGCCTCCTCGCTCGTATGCTCCAGCCAGTCAGCGGCGGCCGAAATGGATTGTCCACTCCCCAGTCCTGAAGATTCCGCAAACGACGGCGATAGCTGCTCATCTCAGCCACTCATGTGTGTGGTTCGCGCTGCCTATGGTGACAAATTCAATTTTCACTGGAAGACCATGGGGAACTTTGGTATCATTCGATTTTGCGGAGTGTCAAGGAACGACGGAGACCAACGAGTTTGAATCATGGGCGAAATCGCATATATATAAGAGATCAGAAAGGAAACGCGATTCTGACCAATCAACGAGGGCAAATGAGCGGTTCGCTTTCTGAACCGTTATAAGATCTCATGCCAGATCGGCGCAAGGGGACGGCGAAGGTAAACACGCGGAACAGTCAGGGGAGAGGAGATCAAAACGAGTAAACGAATGTGACATCATCGCCGCTTTTGTTCCGTTAGCGATTTAGTTTTACGTCACCCATCGCCAGGGGAGGAATTCGCGCTTATTGTAGGACTGACGTAATTGTGAAGCAATTTGTGCTGCCAGTGGGAAGTATACGGAGCTTCCCTGATCTGACCCACTCGATTCAGTTGGGAGATTTCTGCCTGCACGCGAGCATACACCAAGCTCCGTCCAGTAAGCGCACAAACCAACACAAACTACAAACTTGCTAAGTGCTCACATATACTGTAGTTGTATACATGTTGTGAATTTTAAAGGAAAGAAATTGAATGGAAAAGTGTAGCGTCGTAACTGTCTCTCGTTGTGAGGACACCTCATCAGTACTGCACAGGGGAAAGTTGATGGGAATATGAGAAAAGAGACCTCCCCAGTCGAGCGGCAAGGCCGACCACCCGAAGCCGGTAGTTCCCGGCAGATCGCCCACGGGCCTCATCCCAGCTTCTATGGCCCGTGCGCATGCCATAACCGATCGCGGAAGAAGTCTATTGGTCCGAACATATTGGCGGCTAGCTTGGCACGAAAAATTTTTACAAGGCAGCTAGGCCTAACCAGCGTTGCTTTGTCCAGCGGCAAAAGTTGCCGTTTGGTGACACGAAAATCGTAGTAGCGCTTGTACGGTATTCCTACGGCGAAATTGCCTCGCCAACCAATGTGGCGGTCTGGCTCGGCGCCAACACGATCGCTTGCTGCCGCCTGAAAAGAGACCGAAGCGAAGCTGTCCTGTTGACTGAGCAACCTGCACGCGGTGGCCCAGGTGGCGTTGATGGTATTGGGAAAAAAATATCTTGACACAACAGCACATTTGCATGAAGTAGTGGCCGCATGAAGTAACAGCATGAAATGGCACGTTTAAGGCTTGCCTCGGTCCACCACGAAGTAAATGCAGCTGCTCGCCCACACTATATTGCTTTCCATAATCCTGAAAAGCGGGGCTTGAAGACTTAGTTTTTCAATCGCTTGGGGAAAGTAGCCCGCGCCATGCAAATCCTGTCGAACCCTGTGGGCACATGCAGACCCTGATAAAGGGGGAGACACGGCAACGCACCGGGCCCTCAGACTCCCGCTCCGACACCGGCGTCGTTTGAGCCGGCATTTTCCCCGCGTTTTCCAGGTTTTCCCCGAGTCCCTTTGCAAAATTGACTGAGTGACGCAAAACTTTGTTTTACGTCAAGACGGGCTGACACCACGTCGCATGATGCTGTCACTCTTTAGTAAGCATGTGCAAAAATATATTATTTTTTAAAAACGACTTAATCCAGTTTGATATTAAGGAGTAGCGTTTATTTTATTCAAAAAGAAAACAGAATGAAGGGAGGGGCTAGTAAAATGTACATCGAATAAAATGTATTCGAAAAATATGGTAAAACCCATGGCAAATCGAGTCGAACATTCTCAAATACGAATAAAAAGGAGATGCATACGGAAGCAAATATTTTCGAATATGAGCTATTTCTCTCATCTGGTAGCAAGCTCATTGGCATGAATCCCGAACTTTGTCACGAGTGAGGTTCTCTGCTGGTAAGTAAATCTCAACTGTCCCGAGACTCCTAATATACTCTCAGCCTGCGCACAACGTCTCAGTGTTGCGTTCACTCCTTTAAAGAGTTTATTTTGCTTTGGATGAGGGATACCTGCATTTCGGCGTTAGCCAACACTGTTTTTTGAGCTCAAGCTCCTTCAAAGCGGCGGCGGCACGCTTCGTTACCCGTTAATTCCTCAATGCGTAGGTCCTTTCTGTTCTCGTGTTCCTTGCACCGCGCATTCGCCCCACGGACCATTTGAAGCATCCTCTTGATCAGTTATAGTCAACATCTGATTTTTCGGACTCCCTAGGGGTTGCGAAAACGCCCGAAAAATCGGCCAGTTGGAAAAAATGAATGCAACGGCTTTTACTGCTCTTAAGCGCTCAAATCGCCACATGCACACCTGAAGAAGCTCTGAAGGCCTTCCAGTACACTTATTAAGCATATCAGTGCTCGTACTGTGATAGGAGATGGCGGGTGCACGCGTGTATAATTAAGGAATACATACCGTGTTTCGTGGCAATTGCCCCTTCCCGCACTAATTATGCTTCACCGCAATACTTTTGCGTATGCTTCACCACGTAACACTTCAGCACAGAGGCGAAGCTTACTTTCGGAAACCGGCATTATGGAACGCGCCGTGCTTTCCAAGCTTCGAAGCCAATCGCGAGGACCACAAAGGCGGAGTCGGTGCCACTGCTGACATCAGCGAATTCTTTCAATGAAAAACATGGCACAGAAGGGCAAAAAGCTTAATAGCGAACGTCGAAGTAACTGGGCGTAGCGTTGCCAGTTACAGTGAGCTCCGCAGTGGTGGCTACGGCTGCCAGCGGATCTGCAGGCGAGCGCCGGTTCGAGGCGGCGAGGTAATCAAAATGGCGGTGGTGGTGGCTTTGATAAATGCCGTTTCGGATCTGCGGTCACGACAAAAAGTCCGTAAAATAGGACGGCGAAGGGTTCTTGCATCCGAAGTTCCAGACGTTCTTATACATTGACTCTATGGGGTATGTGGTGGTGCCGCGAAGCCACCCGAATTATCGGGCGTCCGTAAAGTCGGCCTTTGACTGCACACGGGCAACTCCTCCAGCAGACGACATGGCGTCAGAGGATTCGTTACGATTCCTCTCTGTAACTCGAGCCAGCATTACCGCGACTTTCCTTCCTTTTCAGCAAAATTCATGCTTTTTCCCTGATAGAAGCACAAATTCTCTGAGTTTTCCCTCAGTATTTTCAGACTCTTCAAAAACCCCGAGAATTCCCGGTTTTCCCGGTTGGTAGACACCCTGCAAGTTTCCAAAGACACTTGCCCGGCGTGAAAGGGCTGCGATGAAGGTTTCGCCGGTACACGCCAAAGGCGGCGCGCTTGCGTGTGCGCAGCACTATGTAGCTGCCGATTCAGCAACTCGGATGCGTTTGCGCTGCTCTAAGTGCGTACGTGTGTACTTGCGTGTACCCAATCTACTGCTGGCTGTCCAGCTTGTGCAACTACATAATTTAATCATCTTAGTACCATGATGACCGAATGCAAAGCGCGTGACATATTCGCCTGAATAACGCGAGCATCATGTAGAAACGTGTGCAATCAATGCGAAGCATCTCAGCTATTCTCTTCATTTCATCATGACGCTGGCATCTTTTTATGCAGTGAAACTGGTCCTACGCTTTTATGACATACTGGTGCCATTGGCTCTCAAGCGCAAACGTCACAGTGGAACCTGTGCTTCATTTGTGAACCAAGCATATGCAAGGACGAAAGTTACACATAGAAATGGTTTCCATCAATGAGCGCTTTCTCCTTTTACGCAGTTCCAAGTCAATATGAGCCAACAAACTCGCGCACCACTTTATCCTGCCCAGATGGCAAACCGGAGAATGCCTATTCACAATAGTTAAAGCTATATTTGCACTGGTAGTGCACAGCTTGTCCTCGCCAAATATATTTGCAGTGCCTAACAAAAGCATGAATTGACACAGCTACGCACTCTCAGTACTACAACACGTGTCACGTCTCTAGCATGATATATGACAGAACACAGCCCACGCACTCTGTAGGTTCATACACCTGTTTACGACCAGCTTGATCAGGAAAACAAATCAGAACGAGCACCGAGAATAGCACCCATTGATAAGCTTACCCATTGCCTGAGCTCCGTACCCCGCCAACAAAGAAAACAGCTCCGTTCATACACGTTTGCACCTCGAGTACTCTTAAAATCAATCTCTAACATAAAACAAAACAAAAACCAAGTTCTTCAATGACCCGGTTGGCAACGAAACTTAGCCGAAAGATCCTAAATCCCTTGCGAAAGCCTCGCCGCAGAAACTCGACGGCCAGCAGTCATGATAGTGAGTGCGCCGCGACACGGAAAGGAAGACAAAATATAGAAAAGGGCACAAAAAATAGCATGTGACGGTGCTCAACCAATTCGGAGAAGCAGACCTTATCTCCTGCCTCCTCGCAGCAGCGGCGGCGGCAAGATGAAAGTATGTCACTACCTTTCAACTTTATTCAGGGACCTTAAATCGCAGCGCCGGGTCTGCACCTTCCTTTCGCTGTAACTGAGTGGCAAGGCTCAAAGGCCTTTGTTGTACATGCGATTTTGTGCCATTGAAATAACGGAAATTTTGACGGTTGCACAGGTTTTAAGTGAAAGTTCGTCTAAATGGGGCTGTTATATGATGGCTTCACTTACGACAAAAGCAATGTGGCTACAAAATACAGAGAGCTAGTCGAATCTCGTTAATTCGAAATTTCGGTTTATTCAGACTAACGCTGTGGTCCCGTGAAAGTTATGGGTACTACAATGGGCGAAAATGCTCGGCAATTTGAACGCGCAAGAATTTACGACGGTTAATTCGAATATACTGCGCTCCGACAATGCTCTCAGCAGTGCACCAAATCAAGCGGCGCCTCCGAACAGCAAATCTGCCGACAGCCGTAGCCACACTGCAGCAACGTTAAACCTATCAACTTCGACGTCCGTTACCAAGCTTCTTGCTATTCGGTGCCGTGTTTTTCATTGAAACGATTCGCCGCTGTTAACAATGGCACTGACTCCGTCTTTGTAATCCTCGCCAATGGTTTCTAAGCGTGGAAACTATAACGCCTTGCATAATACCGGTTTTCGAAAGTCAGCTTCGCCCCAATACAGCAGTGTTACGCGGTAAAGCATACCAAACGTTAGAAGGGGCAATTGTCACAGGACATGGCAAGTTTCCTTTAATTATACACACGTGCACCCAACTGTCTGCTATCACAGTACAAGCATCGATACGCTTAATAAGTGTACTGGTAGGCCTTTAGAGCTGTTTCGGACGTGCCTCTGGCGACTTGAGCCCATCAGGGCAGTAAAAGGCATGCATTCATTTTTTAGAACTGCCCGATTTATGAAATTTTCTCAGTCCCTATGAACTCCGAAAAAATTGGACTTGACAGTGATTTGTAAGTACGTGTGAATAAGTCTTCTGAAACTTCCCACTCATGTGTTAGCTCAGTGAACATGCACCACTGCAGGTAAGTCCTCCATTCAATTAGCTTCCTTTAATTCAAACTTGTTAATTTAAACAAATTTTCAGGCCCCTTCTAAGTTCAAATTATCGAGATTCAACTGTATATGCACTTCTTCCACATGCAGGATGCAACTGAATGAATACAGACACCAAATACAGGTTTTGATGTTTAATATCCTTTATGACATGTACAATCATGAAAAAAGCAACCATTCATGCCTAGCAATTTCATCTGAAGCAGCATAGACGTATGAAATGAAAAAAAGAATCCAAGCTCTACAGACAAAATGGCTGACAACTACATCGAATTCACTTCTTACACCTGTGGCATGTAACCTTCAATCCAGTGCAATCTGATCAAAATTTGTTGCACAATTTATTTCCTGTAGGCTCAATGTACTCAAAGGGGCAAAGAAAAATGGCATCAGATTCTGAGGAACAGCATTTTCAGGCGACAGTCTTGGATTATCTAGCTTAAAGTTAATCACTCTTAGCAGAAACAAATGCATTGCCCATCGCCAGAACTCATTCAGCTAAAGGCATATTATGAGAGGTTCTAATAAACCTATGATGACAGGTTCGTAACTACAAGCCACTACAAGCCACAGCTGCACATATTGCCATCATGCGCACTTTAAACAATAGCAAAAAATAATAGCTCGGTTTTTACTAGGAGACCATGCAGCATTGTGGTGACCATACAAGGTATGTAGTGCCGAAGAACACAGTTCACGCTACTGTGACTTGCCCCAAGGGAAACTGCAGCATGCCTACCATTTTCTCAACCCAAGGAGTGCAATAGCACAACAAACATAATATAATGTAAATCGGAAAATATCTGAATGGCTCGAAATATCATCCCAACAACAAAGCCCATAAAGATACAACAAAATAAAGCTCATTTACATGGTATATTCAATGCATTCCAAAACAAACCATACCTGCATTGAAAACAGCTGTTCGAGAACACATTTAGTTTTAATGAATCTGCACGAGAGAAAGTAAGACAATGCTGCTTATCCACGATGACTGTGCTTGTCCACAAAGCACCTTTGATTAGCAGCATGAATGTCACAATAAGAGAGCCACCATTGACTTGCCACCTTGAAAATACCACTTTGGGCACTATAGCCTGCTGTCAAGCAGCTGGGAGAACAGCATGCTACAATGCAGAACCAATAAACAAATACTTAAGAGAATGAAGACACTGACAAAAATTGAGAACAATGATGATAGGCTGCCCAATGTCTTGGATGCCTGATGACCAAAGTTTGATGTGTCCTACTGGTGCAAAAGTAGCGCAGTGTGTACGTGAAGCCAATTAAACCACCAGCCCTCAAGAGTAACCCTAAGATGGATACCAGGGTGAATATGAGGGTGTGTCTAGGCCAGCTACTTGTGGCCCAAACAGTGCTGCTTAACTTGGGGGTGGTGGTGGCGGCGGGGCTGCCAGCAGCCCAGGTAGCACAGCCAGTGTGCTTAGATCCACCATAGTCGTAGTAGTTGAAGTAGCCGTAGCACTGGTACTGGCACCTGAAGTGGTGCTGTCTGTGCTGGCTCCTGTGCTGGCTCCTGTGCTAACTGCAGGTGGTGGTGGCGGTGGCGGCGGCAAGCCCATGTTCATAAAGGCTCCTCCAGGGCCCCAAGGAAAGAGCTGAGGTGGCGGTGGGGGCACCCCTGCTATCGGCGTCTGCCAAGGGGCTGAAATACACAGTGCATTTTGCAGCAAATTTAGGCCAACACAACCTACTATATCACATGCCATGACTGAACAAATAAATGACAACCAAAGTGTCAGCCAATTCTCATACTCAAGGAGTTGATAGAAAGCAGCTGTAAAATGCCTACTTATTGTTTGTTCGCAGTAAAAAACAACACAGATGAGAAATTCAGTGTGCACAATACCTCCAGGCCCTTGTGGAGGTCCTGCCATCCATGGAGGCAACCCTGATGGTGGAGGTCCAATCATAGGTGGAGGTGGGGGCACTCCAGTCATGGGAGGCATTCCTCCCTGCCGAACACACATGTAAAAAACACTGCTTGTTAAATGAAGCATTTGAAATCTCCCATATAATTCCTCATAAAAATCAACACCTCTAAATTAAAGATTATTGAAATTTTAAAAGATTACTGACACAAAATTTTTTTATCTTGTTTTTTCTGCTGCAATATTAGCTAATGACCCAGTAATCACTGCACGAAACAGCATTGGCTTCAGAGCGCGACAGGCAATTATTTGGAGTCTTGTTTGTAGCGACCAGTTTCCGTTTGAAGAACAACAAGATGGGCCAAAGAAGGAATATAAACACAGCCGGACACGTGATTGCACAAAACTGTGATGTGCGCACACACTCACTTGCCGGCGCGAGAGCTTCGTCTTGCTAATTCATCTGCTACCGTAAAAACCGGACTATAGGTCGGACCGGAACATAGGTTGATCCCCCAACTAACGAATTCTAAAAATGAAAAAAAAAATTTTTTTTTCAATGGCAAAAGCAACGGAAGACACCCTTACCTTGAAACAAATGCGACTCATGCACAATAGTGACAGTATTTATTTAAATGCTGCTTGCATGTGCACCCGGCCAATTTTTAACAGTATCGTGCGACCATCGACCTGCGTGCTTGTCAGCACCTTATTAACGGTGCTGAGCGGCGAAACAAACAAGATACGCGCACGTGTACACGTGCGCTTACTTTCGCTATTTTGCCACTCTGTGCCGTGATGATCTGGTGCTGACAAACACGCGGGTTGATGGTCGCGCGATACTGTTAAAAATTGGCCAGGTGTACAGCACACAGAAGGGCACGAAATGCGCGAGCGCTACTCCGAATCAGAGCAACGCCTTTGATCAGAGTCGTCTGAACTAGAGTCGGATGACGAGTGCTTCTCGCTCCCCAGTCCAGAGGCGCACTCGATCTCTACCGCTTTCAAACGGATGCCTTCGACAGTCACAGGCAGCGATCTTACACGCAGCTCCCGGACGATCTCCGCAACCTTGTCTTTCAGTTTTGCGGTCCGCCCACGAAATGATGTTTTCTGTTGGTTTGCTGCTTTTGCCTCTGCCAGTGCCGAATGCTCTTTTCGGATACTCCAAATTCATGCTGTGCCGCATGGTTGCCGTGGGCTTCCGCGGACTCAATCGCCTTTTTCTTGAAGGCGATGGTGATTGCCGTCGGCTTCCGCTAATTTTGAAACAAAATGTGAAAAAGCAGCCTCTACCAATATAACTTTGTGACAACGTAAACGCAAATTGGCGGTGCCACAATGTCGCCACGCCGCGCTGCTGCTGATGGCGAAGGCGGCTCTTTACTTCATCCACCCATTGTTGCAAGACTTCCGTAGTTTTTCCGCCAATGTCCGGTATATAAGACGAGGGTCGACTATTCGCAATGGTTTTTTGAAAAAAGAAAAGAAACCATTGGATATTCCGGTTTTTACGGTATGCCTGCACATGCTTTGCGATTGGATTGGACAAACTTTATTAAAGGTCTTGCTTTACGATGTCCTCGCCATCATCGTCGTCCTTGTTTTCGTCGCCCAGAGGCGACTATTTCCTGCTTGCAGTAGTCACTGTGGAATTAAGACGTGGCCAACCATACTTGATTAGATTCACTACAAAGCAGCGACTCAGAAAGTGCGGCTAGTGCCAGCTATCAATACGCGTACGCACCGGTACAAGTAGTATGAGCCATTCGTCAAGGGCGCTTTAGGAATGAAGCATATTCCGGAGCAGGACACAAGGCAAGGTAAAAGTCGACACAGCATCAAGCTTAGGGGTACGTAGTCTTGGCAAAAGATCATCGGACTGCTCTAAGCTCGGCCAGTTTTGTTTATAACAGGCACGCTCGAAATGAAACGAGCAAATCTGGTTGCTCTTCAGCGGGATCCATTCTAAGCGTCCAGCGGTGCGCACGAACTCAGACCACTTCTGCCGCTTATCGCCGCCGAGCAAGCCAAGCAAGCTGGCGATCACTGGGAAACAGTATATAGGCCTAGCTCGCTAGCCGTCGGATCCGAGGCCAACGGCCCTTGCGGTCTTTCCGCAGCTGGTAATAAAGCATCTATATTCTTCCAACGCAATCAACGTCTGCACATTTATGTCGCTCATAAGTGATAATACAATTAGTCCTCCCAACGCCACTGGTAGCAATGAGAAAACATGTTCACCAGGCGAGCCGGTTCGCAGAGACGATTGCAGCCGCGGCTGCGCTGACAGCTTCCGAGTGAAAATCATACCAACGATTTACTACAACGCCTAACGTTTCTGACACGAAATAACTTAGTGAGTTATTTGGTGTCAGAAACAAATTTTAGCCGATTTTTGTGCCACCATCAGCACGAAAGAGATCAGCGTCACGACCAGGGAAAAAAAAAAAGAAAAAGACCAGAACAATCATAGCAGCGAGAAACTTGCATTTCTCGGTTGTTCACATTCCTTTCTTGTTGTCGATGTCGTGAGGTCCTGCTTTCTGCGGTTGGCTGTGCACACATACTTTAAAAGTTATTTTAAATATGTTCTAAGCTGTATTCGCCGTTGATATTTTGAAGACGATGTATGTGTGCCCACATAAATCGATCTCACACATTAACTCAAATTCAAAATTTTGTGTCAGTACTCCTTTGAAACATTTTACACACAACTCATGAGCTGCAACCTTCATCGCTACTTGCTGCGAATATGATATGCCTTGTAGTTTACAAAATTCATGCATGTGTCACCATCATCACTTTCAGTGTTTCAGCTGAGGCGCTGAAATGGAGTGATTCACAAATGCCTCACAGACCGCGTTTGCTCATGGTTCACATCACCTGCTCCTGACCAGAGTACCAAATGGAAACTATTTTCGTTCTTATTTAGCTTTACATTAAACTCTAGAGAAAAAACAAAGAAACATTGAAACCAGTTCACCTTCATTCGCATAACCAAATAATAATTAGAGGAAAACAGCATTAAACTTATCGTACAAAGGTCGACGCTGCTCCTAAGCTGCACAGTAATATTATACGTGTTATTCTGCATGCAGCACGCAGTAGTTACAAAAGAATTATCGAGAACAGACACCATTACTGGAATCTATGTTAAGCGAAGCTTTACTGAGAGAGAATTTGTTGAAGATATGGACAGATTCCTCTAGCCTGCTACTCTTCTCTGCAGAGTGAAAGAAGAAGAAAGAGGTAGGAGGACTGATGTTAGGGTAGGCAGTATAGGATGTGACTATACCTATCAAGCCTCGCCAATTCGGATTTCACTGGACCAGGAAAAATGTCCAAAATACCTCAATGTTGAATTATCAAGGGTATCAAGAAAACAAACAAATGCTTACTACATCAACATGCTTTTACTTACTGAATGAATTAGCAAATCCTGTTTCTAATCTGCACAACAGCAGCGCGGACGCAGCAATTTTCATCATCTCGTGATTGACTCTCGCAGCATGGCCACCAGTGCACGCAATCTTCTGACACACTTTTCACTTTTCCCAATTATTTTTCAACAGTCAGCTGGGCACCAACAGATCATCCGTACATCAAGATTTAGCCAGTGCTCTACACCCTCGACAGCTTTGCACCGAGTCGAAACGACGCGACTATTTGTCGCAACTGCTGACGACAAAACCGCAACTGCTCTCGGCGTGGCTGACACATGCACTGAGTCAAATTGAAATTACCATTTGCTGCAACTAAAGTCCCTCAATGTTTAAAAGCAGCACCATCCCTTAAACTTTGCCGCCACCACGCGGCTCTCTGCCTTTCTCCCTTATCCACACGTTCAGCCGCCCGCCTTCCCTTTATGATTGGACTACCGCCGTCATGTGAGAGCGCGTGCTCTTTTCCATTTTTTTTTTTTTTTAATCCAAGATGAAAGCGCACACTTTCATATGTTTCTCCGGTGCCATATTTAATGCAATGAATGAATACGTGCTGTATTGTACATAATATGTGGTTTATACGATGACTGTAGCTTCCGTCGTGAGCGTGTCTTTAAGAACAGCATGCTTCCTTGGCACTGTTTCTTCTCTTCGTCATGAGTTGCTGCACCTATGGTTGCCGTAATCGGTTCAATGAAGGAAAAAATGCTTTTTACACTGCCATTCGGCAAGCATGATGTGGAGCGACGAAAGCTATGGATGCACCAGATCAGTCATGCAAACTTCGACAGGCTGCAAACTGCACGCCTTTTTGAACGTTTGAACTGCACGCCTAGGGAACGTAAAAACGTCCGAAAATTCAGGCAGTCCGAAAAAATGAATGCATGAAAAAAACCGCACCTTTTTTTCCTTTTTTCTCGGATCTAGAGGTAAAGGGCGAAGTACCAATCTTCCGAAACCCTGCCAAAGCATCAATGAAGGTGCTATAAAAAGATGTGTTCAAAAACTCTGTATGCAGCCGACTGCCGGTTTATTATGTACATGTGCATCGTCGGGCAGCCAGTGTTATTGCTGCAGTGGCTTGAAGAACTTGTTGATTGTTGTTTGGACGGCGTTCCGGTTGCATGCGATCATATTCGCCTCGATCTGAGCAAGGGTCATGTCAGCACTGTACACCGATGAAAAAGTCAACAGTGCTCGCGTCAACTCGGCGCTTGTAGGGGGCGCAGGCATTGGCTCCTCATTTTCAACATCGGAGTCTTCTGAATCCCCCACAACCTGACGGACTATTCCCTCGTCAGTCAGTTCTGCGCAGAAGTTGAGTTCGTTGTCAGCGTCAACAAACTGTTCAAAAGTTATTTCCGTGGGTACGGTACTGCTTTCTGCACTTCGATGCCATCGGGGAGGATGACGAAGAGGGTGTGGGGGCCATCGAAGACAAGCGAAATCCTCAAGTTGCGAACAGTGGAGTTCGCTGACGAGCGTCAAAGCACCTAGGCCTAGCGTCGCAGAGCACACTTGACACAACAGCACAAGCACACACCATGCTAGCCAAAACGTGGCCTGCGCAAACCGTGGCGCAAACAAACGAAATAGCGCCGCTCCAGAAACTCCGCCGGAAGCAAAAGTGTGGCCATTTGCGGCGATGAACATAGCCAGCGTGGCCAGACTAAATCGGTATGTGATGGCTAGATCCGGCTACTTGTGGTTCAAAGCGGTGATATGCTTCGGCTGCAAGTCGATTTCCTTCGCAAGGGCGCTGCGGGAGGAGCCTAAGGACCTTCCATCGCATCAAAAAGTCCGGAAAATTGGACGGCGGGGGGTTCGAGCGTCCGAAACTTCAGATGTCCTTATACATTGATTCTATGGGGCTCGTGGCGGTGCCGCGAAGACATCCGAAATATCAGGCATGTGTGAAAATTTGGGCGTCCGAAAATTCAGTCGTTGACTGTAGTGCATCACTTTCATCGTCCAACAACGCGGCGCTATGGCAAACCTCTTCAATGATAGACATGTTGTTCAACTCTTATGTCCGCATCAACTCTTATTCAACTCTTATTATGTCCGCATCAACGGTGATTTACTCATCTATGCTGACGTCCATTGGTACATTTCCGGTGTCTCGAAGGGCTGCCCACGCCGCAGTAATTTCTGTAGAGGGTGGCTCCACTCTAAAACGGTCGTCTTCCTCGTCCATTGTCGAGTTGGCCGTCACTTCAGCCTCAGGCTTAAAGCCGGCATGTGCAAAGAAATTTTCAATTATGCTACGCTGGGTTGCCGTCCATGCCGTGGCAATCATTTGTAGGGGCATAGTCCACTTTGGTCTCCCGCCCGGTGTCAACATTCAGCAACAGTCGCTAAATTAACCACTGCCAATATGCACTTTTCCCATTGTGAATGACGCCTTGGTCTAACGGCTGAATCAAAGCAGTGCAGTTTGGGGGGAAGAAGCGAACTTCCACATTTTCCAACTAGGCATCCTCAAAATTATGCTTTGAGCAGTTGTCAATAAGCAAGCACACCTGGCAGTTTTGGACATTCATATCGCGGTGGAAAGCTATGATCCAATCGCAGAAGATGGCCCGTGTCATCCAGGATTTCTTGTTTGCTAAATAACTTACCGGCAAGCTCATACCACCTTTGAAGCAGCGAGGCCTTGCGCTCTTGCCGATAACAAGCGGGCAGTGCTTGTCGGTGCCATCCATGTTAGTGCAGAGAAGCAAAGTCACACGCTTCTTCTGTGCTTTCCTCCGCTGCATGGTTGGCTCTTCATATCCAGCGTCTTCGATGGCAGCAGCTCATAAGAGAGTCCCGTCTCTTCTGCGTTGTAGATGTCGGGCGGGGCATAGTCTTTCATTATGTCCGGCAAAGCAGACCACGCCCAAGTCGCTGCACCATTGCCGCCTGAAGCAGCAGATTCGCCGCACAACACTTTCGCAACGATGTCGTGTCGGGCCTTGAAGCAGGTCAGCCAACCTGTGCTTGCCTTAAAATCGTCGATGCTGAGCATGCAAGCATAGTTCAGAACCTTTTGCTGCAGCACGCTTCCGTTGATTGGCATTTTCTTGGCACGCATGTCGAGGAACCATGTAAACAACGCCGTCTCAACATCCTCGTGTGCAGCTTAAGTCAACTTCTTCCGTTTGGTGGACGCTCCCACAGAAAGAGCACTGGTGATCGTGTCCTTCAACTTCAAAATTGTCGACAGCATGCTGTTGGAGATGCCAAACTCTGCTGCAACGTCTCCTTTCTTTTTGCCGCTTGAAGCCTCGCTGATGATTTGCGCTTTGACCTCCAAAGAAAGAAACTTCCGCTTTGTCGCCATGCTAGCCAAGCGCACAAACACAAATGAAAATCTGCGACACCGCGTTGCACCAGCGATCGCGTGACTTAGGATGCACGACTGTGGCCGAGACGAAGCAATTCAAACATACGTTTGGTAAACTGTAGTTAGGCATCTCGTGCAGCATAATACGTTGTGGTTTGTGTTTTGTTTATTTAAAGCCTCCTGCAAGTTTTGACAGGCCGCAGTTGGGGCGACATCGTGCCGGTATGCTCGGCGACCAGCTTCTTTACCACGTCGGCCGTGAAATGCACACATGCACACGTCCTCGCCGGCCCTGCCATGGTCTCCTCTGTGGCGGGATGGGCCGCTTGTTTCGGTTGGTCTCGCTTCACCTAAGTTCTCATACACCACGAGAGTCACGTGGGCAACATGACCTCTTAGGGGCAGCGATATTTTCGGCTGGCTCAGCAACCCAAGGACACAAGTAGACATAGCGGTCTGCGCATGCGCAGTACCGTCACCCCTAGTTCTTGCATATGCAAGCCACTAGCATCCCCACTAGCATCCCTCTATTAAACGCGCCGGCAGCAGGGAGCAAATGTTTTGTCTGCCTCTTGCTCTGTCGTGTCGTGGAAGCTCGAGAATATGCAACCTGCAATACTAAACGAGAGGTAAGATAGCTTACATGATACCTCAACGTCTCGGCATGCTCACTCTCTGCACACGCGGCAGATTACCTCTAAAGCTGGGTGCGCGGCTGCGTATGTGCTCAGCCGTGCTTACTGCCATGCGTAGACACGGCTGAGAAAAACACTAGAAATCACCAAGCGCCAACTTAAACCCCACCGCCCCTCGCGCGCGCTTTACCGCGAGCGAGCTCCCCTGCCCCTTTTCCCCTTTGCTCGAGCGGGAAGGCGGCACTCATAAAGCCACCATCTTTCTTGCCTCCCTCGCACACTTTCACGCACACCTAAAGCACAAAGTGCGTGGGGCACGATAGGATCTTATCGCACTTGGACTTTACATTGAATGTGATGCGGCTCCAGTGGTCCTCTTGCCCAACATGTGCAATTTAGAGGTGCGCAGGCAGCCATCCATCTGTCTCCGTGGAAGTTTCCATTTATTGTCTTGGCATTCCAGTGTGGGGGAAGTGAAATTTCGTTATAGAGTCAACGATCAATTTTTCGAACCCTCTAGGGAACGTAAAAACATCCGAAAATTCAGGCAGTCCGAAAAAATGAATGCATGAAAAAAACGAATTTTTTTCTTTTTTTCTCAGATCTAGAGGTAAAGGGCGAAGTACCAGGCTTCCAAAACCCTGCCGAAGCATCAGTGAAGTGGCTATAAAAAGAGGCGTTCAAAAACTCTGTATGTAGCCGACTGCCGGTTTATTATGTAGTAAATGTGCATCGTCGGGCAGCCGGTGTTATTGCTGCAGTGGCTTGAAGAACTTGATTGTTGTTTGGACCGCGTTCCGGTTGCATGCGTTCATATTCGCCTCGATCTGAGCAAGGGTCATGTCAGCACTGTACACCGATGAAAGAGCCAACAGTGCTCGCGTCAACTCGGCGCTTGTAGGCGGCGCAGGCATTGGCTCCTCATTTTCAACATCGGCGTCTTCTGAATCTCCCACAACCTGACGGACAATTTCCTCGTCAGTCAGTTCTGCGCAGAAGTCGAGCTCGTTATCAGCGTCAACAAACTGTTCAAAAGTTATTTCCACGGGTATGGAAACCCCAGCAGAGCGGAGCCGATGCCGAACTCCTTGCTCACGTCAGCCTGCGATCGGCCGCTCACGACTTGCTTAATAACAACGGCTTTCTTCTCCATCGTTAACCGACGGTACTGCTTTCCGCGCTTCAATGCCATCGACGAGGACGACGAAGACGGAGTGGGGGCTATCGAAGGCAAGCGAAATCCTCAAGTTGCGAACAGTGGAGTTCGCTGACGAGCGTCGAAGCACCTAGGATTAGCGTCGCAGAACACACTTGACACAACAGCACAACCACACACCACGCTAGCCAAAACGTGGCCTGCGCAAACAAACGAAATGGCACCGCTCCAGAAACTCCGCCGGAGGCGGAAGTGCGGCGATAACATAGCCAGCATGGCCAGACCAAATCGGTGTGTGACGGCTAGATTCAGCTAGTTGTGGTTCAAAGCGGTGATATGCTTCGGCTGCAAGTCAATTTCCTTCGCAAGGGCGCTGAGCGAGGAGTCAAAGGACCTTCCGTCGCGTCAAAAAGTCAGGAAAATTGGACGGCGGGGGGTTCGAGCGTCCGAAACTTCAGATGTCCTTATACATTGATTCTATGGGGCTCGTGGCGGTGCCGTGAAGACGTCCGAAATATCAGGCATGTCCGAAAATTCAGTCGTTGACTGTATTGAAATCACATACAAACACACTTTGTTATACCAAGGTTCTAAATACATGCTGTTCTATGGACAAGAGGTTAGGAAAAGATAAGTAGAGTAAAAGCTCGTTAATTCGAATTTGGCGGGGATGCTACAAAAATTCGAACTAATGAAAGTCAGAGAAAAAAAATCGCTTGATTAATGGGCGTATATAGTCAGACGTGGCGTGAGCATGTGCGCACACACGCTACGTCACGTTGGTGTGAACAACAACGTCTACAGTTCAAATCACTGTGCAGCCAACGTAACCGGACGTAGTGAATGCGGCCCGACGTGCCCGACGTCATGATGGCTCCTGCTCCATCCGCACGTTCGTCGCACGTGTGGAGAAAAAAAATTGCAGTTTCGCCCGAAATGCGACGCATCGATTGCAATAGCAAATTAGTAGATAGCTATACGAAGCAAGGATAGTAGTTTTATCAGCCGTGTAAACTTGTAAACGTTTGCTTATCAACTAAATGAACAAATACGGTGTCATGCGCACATAGGTAGACATGATGACCGCAGAAACTCGCTGAAAATCACTGGAGTGAGGAACCGTGGCAGTAGCAGCGAGTGAATTGACCTTCGTATAGCTCTCGCTTCAACACAAACGAAACGTAGAAAGCACATTGCATACGAAGCTGCTGGCACCACGTGCACTCTGTAAACATTGCAGATCACTTTGAAGATGAGGCCCACGCGGGTGCGCACTTTGGCCATGTTTGACTCCATAACACTGCGACAACGGCAACAACTTGCAGTCATCGGTTACGAACAAACTACTAAAAAACGAGCCATCCTCAGCGTTTGCGTGGTTTTGTTCAAGGATGCAGATATCTGCCCAGTCAAAGGGGAAAATGCAAAAAACAAAAGTGATCTTCACTGTCAAATATGCATGCATACCTAAACAGGGCAGCTCACGCACCTTTATTCCCAACTGTGACAACAAACAGACTTCTATGACTCCAAGATATAGCAATATTTAGGACAAGAGACTAGTATCTAGCAATGAAATTGTATAAAGCATTTAATATTCAGCAGCGCCTACACTCCTTGCATACTGGAACCATCGTAGCACAAACACAACCAGCGCAGTTTCCAGTGAGAGCCAGCAAACTGCAGCAAGAACCAGTGCATGTACAGCGCAAACCAGTGCGCACCAGCGTCATGGCAGCGAGACGAGCATCTCGTACAGGGTGACCCAGCTTTTATCGACCGTTCTCACTGGTGTCCCAGTGACTCCCAGCGATCGCCACCGTCCCCAGCGCGATCCAGTGTCAAAAAATATGTTGCTTTCACACTCGAAGGCACTGGAAGACGCTGCTTCTTGCAATAGGGAGCTCTTTACACACCTGGGATGGCTGCCAGGGCATTCCAGTGCCAGCCATATGGGGTGGCGGTGGTCCACCCATCATTGTAGGAGGTCGTGGGCCTCCTGGGGGCATCATTCCTTTTGGTCCTGCAGCCCACTGCTGTGGTGGAGGGCGGTCCTGCACAGAAACCACCCCACCATCATGAGGGCCTCCCACAGGCACAATATTGGAAGCAAAATGATTTTTTGGTACAGAAGGTGCATACACAATGAACATAATAAACAAATGCGGGAGTGAATACACATTACAGTAGCCGACAGACTTTTCAGACTCCAAAAATTCAGACTTGATGGATATTCAGGACTTCATAAATGCATTGTCACGGTTCCCATAGAGCTAATGCATTTTTGTGCCAGATTTTTCAGATGAAGTTAGGCCCCAAAGTTCGATTTTCTGGACTAAATTGCTCATACTGAGCCACACTACTCGGTTTTGTAAGCCACCATGTTGGATTTTCTGCTGGCTTGGCTTCCAGTGGCTTGCTCCATAGCCTCCAAGATTGGGATGCGCACGCTAGCAATAGAGAGCGCATGCCATCGTCCAATCTCAGAGGCCATGCCCTCTCTTCCTTCGCTCACAACATGCTCCAAGGAACAGCACTCTTTTTTTCTTTCTTTTTTTCGGTCAGCACTATCGTCTTAATCACTTGATGCAGGATCCTTTTTTTTGTGCATGAAATTTTTCTTTTTTGAGTTATGGTTGCTATTTTAGTAGCATGGCTCGTTTCTCCGATCTCCACCAACGAAGATCGCCAACGCAGTGGCGCTATTGTCAACTGTATACGGAGACGATTTCGCTCTTGCAGAAATCCAAGGAAATCTGGTTGCCTCCAAGCATAGTATGACGCAGGGAATTATTAGAGATTTCTTTAAACCCCTTTAAGCCTAACAAATTTTATTTTTTGGGGTGGACGAGTTTTTCGGACTTCAATTTTTCACACTATTTTTCGGTGCCTGCGAGGTCCGGAAATTCGGTCGGCGACTGTATGAATTAAATATAACCTTCACGGTGCAATGTTGAGACAAACTTGGTGATACTAACCATAGCAGCCCGATTCAATTCATTAACCATTTGAAGGTCACCACTATACACGTACGGCAACGACCGAACATTTTTCTTTTTCTTTTTTTTCTTCGCTCTATTATGCTGGCTGCCACCACAGTGGTTCGGGAGTATTCCCGCTTGGCCTACTTTACCACCGCATGCTAACGCCCGCACTTGTGCACTTTATCATGGGCATTCTCGCAGCGCAAGATGCTCGCTCACATGGCACTCCCATAAGCTAGCGAATACACTGTTTACAGGTGCGCGCTAGCACACCGGCAATACTGCTGAGCATGTGTTTCTTTTTGTGAGGCACGCGAGAGCTTACAGAATCTTGTCTACCAATCAAACAATTAATTACTGGAAGTTTCACACCCCCATTTTTCCAATGGCTGCACACCAGTGAATTTGCTTGTGGGTGTTCACATGTCATGCATCACTTTCACATTGGGCACACTTTCTTGAAGTCCTTGGTTCAGACATTGCTGGGGTGTCTCTACACCACCGTCTTCACTGGGATCGCACCCTCGGTGCAACATGATTAAAAAGTAGAAAATAATATGGACTGGTGCACAATATAGGCCCTAGCAATGCCAAGCCAATTATAAATGCAAAAACTAGTTGTGTGAGCTTTATGGCACTCGTAAAAAATTATATATGCTACTTTATCCATGTATTCAACTGTAAACTACAGTCGAATCTCGATAATTCAAACTCGAAGGGGCCCAAACATTTGTTCGAATTAAATGAACGACTTGTTTTTAAAGTATTTGTGCATTATAGCACAATGCACGAACGGTGCGACTCCTGAAATATTGCAGCGCGCAAGCACACAGCAAGCGAGGACCACGAAACTGCCCATGCCGGCCAACGCTCGCTTCCCGATAACGGCAAAAAACGGAACTTCAAGGAGCACGCTAAGCGGGCGCCAAGCCAGCACGCACGGAGACCGTGCATGCGAAGATGAGGGAGTTGCAAGGGGAGCGCAGTTGCGAGGAAGTGCGGGAGGGAAGTGGATTTGCTTTCCCACCAGCTTGCTGAATGGCGCTAATTATCTCTGCCACTTATTGCCACCCAAGCAGCAGAGTTGCCGAGGCTGGACTGGGCGTGCTTGTGTTTTTTTTCCTTTGTCTGCTGACAGATCTGCACTGTGTTAACCTTCTTTGTCTTGTGTTCAACACGCGAGTCATGTCTTATCAAGATGACGAAGTCATTGCTATTGATCATAATCATGTTGGTGTACTCCCTTCTGTTTCAGCATCATCGCGTTCAAAAGACAAGGAGAAGGAGGTACTGGGTGTCACCTTCGCGTCCTTGTATTTAGGGTCCGTCTTGTCGTACACATTCGGATATAGCGCACTGTCACCAACAACCTTTCCATCGGGACATCTCAGTTTAGAAACGTCATTGTAAAGAAACAAGTGCGACCGAGACCAACCAAGCTAACTAAAACAAGCACGAGCAAGAGCTGACACAACGAGACAATAGTGCGAAACAAGCAGTCCGGCTGAACCAGATGGAAGTACGAATAGAGCAGTCGGGTGGGCCCACATGATACTAGTTTCCTGTGCGCACATCACTTATTAGTCTCCTCTACTCGCAGCTCGCTTGCCGCTGCGGTGAGTCACAAAAAATCGACCCAAGACCAATCCCTCCCGCAGCACGCGTTGAGCCACTAGTGTGGCTGGGGCATTACGGCGCGACACAGAAACAACAATCTTGCCATTTGAGAGAGGGTGAAATTTCCGCCATTCCCCCCCCCCCTTCCCCCGCGCGCACGGCATTGCGGAGTTTCTCCTAAGCCTCCCCTCTATGGCGAGTCAGACCAGTGCTGGTCATAGGTGCCGTCGCGTGATTTGGCACGCTGCTGAGAGCATTGTTGGAGCACGGTATGTTCGAATTAACCTTTGAAAATGCTTGCGCATTCGAATTGACGGGTGTTTTAGCCCATTGGAATACATATAACTTTGACGGGACCACGGCGCCAATTCAAATAAACCGGTACTTCAAATTAAGCGTGTTCGAATTAATGAGATTCGACTGCAAGTATAAAACTGCACAGATATGTCACTTCAGGGGGGGCATGGGTCTTTAGACCCAAAATATCATAAAAAAACAAATTTTGGGAAATAGCATTTCTCTAATCTACATCTATTATTCTCCCTATCTGCCAAGTTTCCAATCTCGTAAGGTCATATTTCAGCCATACAAACAATTTAAAAACAGATAGGGCACCTGATTTTTCACGTGTGCCGACGCTAAAACGACACGCATTCAATGATGCCGCGCTCGCGTACAAGTGCCTTGAGGGCGGCCATCTTGGTCTCATTTGAAAGAACGCGGTTTCGGCTTCAAATATAGCGCGCTGCCGCTTCGTTAGGCTTGCTTGTTCAATACAAAAACCGGCAGCAAGAATAGATGAAACGCGCATTCTCATTGGCTGTCACATGCACGTGACAAGATAACGCCACATGATTGGCTGGGCGCACTCCCGAGCTGTCTGCTAGCCGCAGCAGAGGTGCAGGCGAGACGCCATGTTCGATACAATCATTGTGCTAGTACGCGTGACGATGCCTCCTCCGCTCTGAAAGTTTGACTCTAAGCACAAGTGTGGAAAGAAAAGGAAAAGTCCATGCTCAACACCCCACCGCGTCGCAAGTTGTTGAGGACGAGCCACCAACAGCGTCAAGCGACGGAACTGATGGAGCCGACGGAGTGCTAGGCCTAGGTGGTGTGACGAAAACGCCAGCCGCATCCGTCGTGACACTGTTATGCTGACGCCTTCAGATTTGGAGCTAATCGACAGGAAATTCGACGAGAAACTACAAGAGCTTGCGTCAACCGCAGCAGTGAGCCGTAAGTCGGAGATTTTGTCCGCTGGCGATGACGCGACCGGCTCGCTTGACGATACTGTTTTCACCGTGGTGTGCCTGGAATCGGTGAATGCACTGCTGGACTAATGAATTGTAATGCATGCGGTGGTAGCGCAAAAATCAGCCGGAAGGAGCGCGAATATGGCCGGAATGCCGGAAGGAGCGCTATGGCGGAATATGGAGCGTGGACCAAAAGTTGGTGACCCTTCATACGAAGAATGGAAAGCCAGTCATGAGTGCCAGAAAAATACGGATAAGAAGGCTGGTGAAATGGGGGTGGAGGCTGGCCTCATTTTACTCAAAAGATCGCTGGAAAAGTACAGCCTAAGATACACAACTGTGCTGTCAGACGGTGACAGCCATACTTTCTTGGCCCTAGAGGAGGCCAAAGTATATGGCTTTATACAAGTTGACGAAGAAGATTGTGTCAACCATGTCCATAAGAGGATGGGGACAGCACTACATAATGCCCTGTCAAAGCACAAGGGGCCTGGCTCAGAGCCACTTGGTGGAAGAGGAAGGTTGACTGGAGATTTGGTCAACAAATTGAGCTCTTATTATGAATGGGCTCTGAAGTCCCACACTGGTGACATTGAAGCCATGGAGAAGGCCGTGATGGCAAGCTACTATCACGTAACATCAAATCATGTCATCTCAAATCATAGCCTTTGTCCAGAAGGTCCCGATTCCTGGTGCCGGCAAAGTGCTGCAAAGGCCAAAGGCCAACCTGTGCCGAAGCAACGCTACAATTTACCTACTCATGTAAGCAAGGCGTTACTGCCAATCTACCAACGGCTCTCTGACAAGATGCTGCTTGAACGTTGCCAGCGAGGCAAAACACGGAACAACAATGAAAGCCTGCACTTGCTCGCACCGAAGGAGCGGCACGCATCCCTCTTCAGCGTTGAGGCTACAGTGGCGGAAGCAGTGATGAAATTCAATGCTGGCTGCAGGAGAACCTCGGGAAGCATTTTGCTAGAACTCTCGATGAACCCTGGCCCGATGAACCCGTATGCAGCGAATGGAGGAAAAAGACCGGCGCCGATCAGCCGCGTCTGAACACAAGCGTGCATCGGCAGAAAATGTGCAGTGCTTATTCAAAAAGCGCCACACAGGTACTAAAAGTGACTATGCCCCAGGAGCCTACTAATGTTTTGGGAATGTGTATGAGCACACATTTGTGACTCTTCACAATTAAATACGACATTTATTTGTTTTCTTGATTCTCTCAAAATACTAATTTTGCACACCCAACAAGACATTTACTGTGATATATCAGTAGCTATCACAGATATAATATTAATTGTTTTTGTAGCATGAAGCTAGATGTTTGGAGCACCAAACATAGGAAGCAGTTCTTCCTCCTATGTTGGGAAGCTTGTGCTTTCTTCTATTGGACCATACGTCATTTGTCTATTTTTGCGCAGCGGTTATTTGTCTATTGCAGTCAGAACAAAAGACATTGTAAAAGACATTGTTTTCTTAATTATGTAACGAAATAATGAACCTACAGAAAAAATAACTGCGTTTTTAGAATCAGGAGAAGAAACTAAATAAGCGTGCCAATTTTTATCAAGTTTGGATCATAAATAAGTAACGATAACTTTTAATCACCACGTCCCCCCTTCATCACATAAACAAATTATTTGCTTGTCTTATACAGAAACTAGAACCACCAGCAACTTTTAAATTACAGCAGCAGTACCAAAGTAAAAGCTACTGTGACAGCAGTCTATTGGCACAGTGCTTTGATCACTGTATTACGATTACTATTATTATTGAAGTACGCATCAAGAAAATGGTTTCCCTTGTGAAGACACTACCTCATAAAACTGCACCAAAGCACTTCATGCTACTCGATACTGTTAACACCCACTTAACTGTTAACACCCACTGTGAATCTAATCTTAGGGAATTCACGTATAGAAATTGTTGACTCAGTAAAGTCACTTGGTGTAGTTTTCCAAAAGCATATCCATGTTAACCATGTTGCTGCGCAGATTGCAAAGGCAATAGGAATTCTGGCGAAATTCAAGTTCCACTTACCAACAGCTGCCAAACTTCATATTTAGAATGCACTACTTTTTTCACATTTAAATTATTGCTGTCTAGTATGGGGCACAACCACGTTAACGAACCTAAACCAGTTGCTTATATTACAAAAGAAAGCACTTCGTCACATTGCATGCATTGAAAAAACTGCGCACACAAAACCTCTATTTATAAAATACAATCTTGTAACCATGCATAAATTGTACCCTCTAAATCTAGCCAGAAAATATAAATATGATTCAGACGGTCTTCTACGTACACTTTCAGAGTTGACACCACTCACAAGGTCTTATAATTCACGCAGTGATGATACCTGGAGAATACCCTTTACACGCCTTATGTTAAAGGGACACTAAAGGTTACTATTACCGTATTTACACGATTGTAAGTCGACTCGAATGTAAGTCGACCCCCCCATATCGCTTGACCGAAAAAAAAAAAAAAAAAAAAAAAAAACCCCGAGGGCGCATTCGATAACGAAAATTTATTAGTAGCTGACATGGTCACTGGACTACTCGTCTTCACTAGTGCTGCCATCGTCATCGTTGCTGCGGTCCCACGGCGCGTCGTGGTCCAGCGATATTTCAAATTTGGCAAACGACCGCACCAGGGCATCTTGCAGAACAGCAGCCCACGCGAAATGCACCGAACCACACGCAGCCGTCAGGGAGGCTCTTTTGACAGGTCCGGTTGGCGTAATTTCGCAGTCTTCTGCCGCCAGCCACTCGTTGTACTCACGGCGGAGCAGAACCTTAAAATTAAGGCGAAGGTCCGGGTTTATTTCATGACCACGTCGCACTTCAATGGCAGGGACCGATCACGCATTTCAGCGACGTACGCCGCAAGCTTAGCCTACAGCTCCGGAAAGCGTCCAGACTTCGGCACGTGGGAAATTTCTCACTTGCCGCCACAGGGTGAAAATTTCGCTTCGCTGCAGTCGCCACTCTCGCACCACCCGTTTAGAAACATCGAAATTGCGGCCCGCTGCGCAGTGATTCGTTTCTTCGGCGTAAAGGATGGCAGCCCTCTTGAACGCTGCTGTGAACGAGTGCCGAACGATTAGTGGGCCTGCAGCACTCATGACGACTGGGGAAGCATAGAAGTAGCACGTAGCCGGCAGTCAAGTGGAGCGCGTCAAAAAGTTGCCCAATGCCTTTGAACAGAGAAAGAGAAACCTGCGAGCGGTGTCTGCTCTTCCATGAACTACCGATACTCCCCGCAAGCGCCGCCGTTCTGAGGGTGTCGCCGCAAATGGGAACAGCGGCGCTTCCATCAACTATCGACACCCCCCCACGAGTGTTGCATGCACTGTAAGACTCTCAAAAATGTTGAAAAACCCTTCCGAAATGCGAACAAACACGCGGGATAGCGAAAAAATACGGGTAGGGCCATAGAGCAAACATAAAATTGTAACTACGTTGTAGCTCTAGTTGGTATCGCTTTTTTTGGCGGAGCCATGTTTTGGTTTCGATTGTAAGTCGACCCCCCAACTTTAGACTTTCAGATTTTAAAAAAGGGGTCGACTTACAATCGTGTAAATACGGAGTCAACGTGGACTGTTGAAATACCATCACAGAAACCTCGAAACGCTTGTTTCGTGCCAAGGAGAGACTTATTTTAAGAGAAAATGCGTTCTGAAGCGTCCGCGTACCTCTAGCGCAGTTCAAATCTCCCGCCCTCCGATCGAGGAGTACTGACATCATGGTCTCATAGTGACGTTGCGCCATCGGTGAGTAGAACGGTGTCCGCAGACGGCGCTGCGGCTTTTCTGCGCAAAACGCGAACGCGCGGCCAGAAACAGAGCCAAGACAGAGCCGACAGCAGAGCGAAAGCGGGAGTATGGTGGCTAGCGGAAGGAGAAACGAATTACGTCCCACATTACGTCCCACGGCACACGGAGAGTCCGTTTTCGTTAAACTATAGGCTGCGGCGAGCTCGCAGCGTGGTCGGCGTGGTCTATGAGAAGCGACGAGCCTTTTCGCACTCGCAACAGGGCATAAAAATGTGCGAATCGACGCAAAACTCGGCCTAGAAACGTGCTTCGCCACAGCCAGGGCTCAATACGACCCAAGCTGGCACGACCCAGATGTCGTTTCCCGCACCGCCACCAGGCGCCGCTACTATACCTCAAACTCCAGCGCAAGACGCCCATAAGCTGGTACTTCATTCTATGACGCTAACTTCGACGCTCGTCGCAATGGACCCTGACACCGACAGATTGGCTCGCGATGGTGGGCTCAACTTCAGCGATTTGAGCACCGACGAGCGCGACCTGCTGCTGAGGGCTCGCACTGCCGGCGTCTTTGCGTACTACGACGGCGGCCTCGACACCGGCTCTCCGGAGCGGGAAAGCAACGAGGGCTTCCCAAGACATCACATGGACGTGGCATTCTCGCTGCTTGTTCCAAATGGAAGTTTCGCGAGCCAGCAGAACCCTCACAGCACGAAGCGATAACGAAACTACTGAAACTCCAAAGCGTGCGCGGCGCAGAGTCGAGCGAAAACGAAACCTTTCGAACACCCATATTACTGAAGGGTAACGTCAAAATGTTATTTTTTCTTAGAATCGAATAGACGTAGACAAGTAACTTTTTTTCCGTCTTATAATCGAATGAAATGATATTTTTAATACGAGTAGTTGAGTATTAGTAACACAAATTATGAGGAGTCCTTTCGTCATCGGGCTAGTACCGGAATGTCGCTGGGGGGTCTCAAATCGTGTCATGCATTTACCTCAATTTCTCGCTTACTAAAGCTATGTTCGCGATTATATTGACGCCTTAGACGTTCTAGAACATTGCTCTACCACTTTAACTTGAGTTTCTGGTAACCTTTAGTGTCCCTTTAACAAAACAAATGCTTCGTCACACGCTTCCAAAGCTGTTAAACGAACTTCTTCAATACGGAATTAAATTAGAAACAACTGGGAACCGTGCAATCAAGGCATTTTTTGTTGCGAAAGATTGATCCATTTCTTTTGTGTGAAAGCTACATATTATGTACATTTCCAGAAGAGGGTTATAGCACCGAAAAAAACACAACACAAGTTGCGCCTGTCCCGTCTCGCTTGCTGTGTGTTGTGTTTTTTTCGGCGCTATAGCCCTCTTCTGGAAATATGCACGAACTAGCCCCCCAACAAGTATTACTCATATTATGTACAATTGTATTCCACATTTCCAACTGTTTTTTTTTTTTTGCAATGTTACAATTGTATAAAGCATCGATGAACTTATTGTCATGAATGCCTTAGAGAATTATCATTGTTCAACGTGTACACACATTTTTGTATTTCCATGCTCTCACTGTATGCCATGTAAACGGGGGCTCGAAGCTTCTCAAGTGGATAGATCCACTTTTTTTCAAGGCCTCGTCTTCCACAAAAGAACAGATTTGTGGATGGAATAAAGTTTTTTGATTGATTGATTGAACTAGAGTTCGCAACCACAGCCTGCAAGGTGCCACTTACCATTCCAAGAGGGGCATTGCCTCCAGTCAGTGGTGGTGGTGCCATGATGGCACGTATTGGTCCCTGCGTGCCTCCTAGCTGGGGACCACTACTACCACGGTTGCTGGCATCATCCCCTCCACTTTTGCTTGGTGGTGGAGGACCTTCACCAAGCTCAGCCATCAAGGACATGTACTGCACCATTACATAGAAGAAGCATGATCAGTGAGGAGCCAGAGCCTACTCTAAATGCAGGTCGCATGCACTAAGAGACTGAGAGACCACTGCCACATGAGTGTCACACTGGTATGCACTACAACCAACGTACAGTAAAACAATGTTTATTTAAATTCCATCGAAGAAGAAGAAACAAAATGGCAGAATTACTCAAATGCCAAAATCTCTAAATTAGCCATGAAAACTATTCACAAATGTCTGCTGGATTATTGCTTGTTTATTCTACGATTAAACTTTACCCTCATTTGTATCTTGCACATAATCTGCACGATGACCCATTAGTTTTTGTAAATTTCAGCAACTAATGCAGAGCTACCAAGCTGTTGAGAGAAGACTGAAACTATTAAAGAATGGCAAGGTTGCCATAATCTCACTCACAGTGCAGAAGTGGTGGCAATGCAAGTTTCTTCATATAACTATGTGCACTTTGCACAATTGAACACATCCTACATTACTCCTGTAGGCCAATTGGCAATATCATTGTCCCCTGCGATGTAGCTACTAAGATTACTAATATGTGGGCCACAACAAAAACATCTTTTAGTCCATTCACCAACGAATTCTGCGTCATCTATTGCACTTCACACTTTAAAACAACTATAGTTTAACCAACTGCCTCCCATTAAGTCCCTCAGAAATGCATGGCACCGTACACATCACAAAATTATGGCATACCCACAAAATTAGGATTACAGTAGTTACTACCCAGCTGCTGTATTTTGACTGTGTGCTTGCACTGTTTTTGCAGTGGCCTGCATTCGCTATGGTCTGGTATGTCCAAATTAAAATAGTATGATCAACCACATACCTCAGGATTTATGAGCATTTGATGCCACAGAGCAGTGTACAACAATAAAGCTTTGTTAATTCTACTTTTGTTAATTTAAGAAGTCAGATCATTGAGACTCGTTCTTTGGTCCTTGCAGGACCAAAGAATAAACCGTTATTTAATGCAAGGGTTCTCAAGCATGTTGGTCCCAGGGAACCCTGCTAAGCTCCATGAAGTAAGTGGCCAGGAACCTTATGGAGATAGAGGCTAGGCGTAGCACACAACATGTTTGGGGCCAATGGTGGTGTTCAGCAGGCTACTTTGATGGCGATGTCAACCCACATGGTCCAAACTGGGTTAATATGCTAACTTGGGCTTGGCACATGCCTGAAGAAAACGAGTAACAGTACTGGACAACAGGACGTGACCGAGACAGATGAAGCACTTTGTCTGTCTCGGTCACGTCCCGTTGTCCAGCGCTTTTACTCATTTTCTCCAAACTGGGTGCAATCGTTATGAGCTAAGACAAGCCAGCATCGCAGCAAGGCATGCCGAAAAAGAATGAGTTTTCAATGCTTACCGCATGAGGACACTTATAAGATTTAATCACAAGAGGTCTTAGAATTAGTACCGACTCTATTCCAAGTACAGCAAAACCTCGTTATTTCGTATTTCACGGAACCGGAAAAAAAAAGGAAACGTTCAAATTAACCGCATGTCGCATTATTGACAGTGTCAAGAAAACAAACAAATGCTTACTATGTCAACACGCTTTTACTTACTGAATAAATCAGCAAATCCTGTTTCTATTTTGCACAAGAGCAGTGCCAATGCTACAATTCTCGTCATCTCGTGACTGATTAGCGCTCGCTGCGGCGAAGGCTGCTGGGTTACGCTACTCTGTGCATTTATTATTTTTTTTAATCCCCCGGCCTATACATCATGCGTGCACACTAGCAGCACTAATGTACGAACAGGATAAATGCACGTGGTGGTAAGTTACGGCCTCCGAAATTCATGCGAAAAGCTTACACCCATTGCCGGTTTTCAGAGGCTGCGTGGCTACAAGCTGCTGGTGGATTTATTGTGCAGTTTGTCCGTTTCTGTTATGCACTGTGATGTGCTTTGACAAACGGACATGGGTAATTGAGGTTTCTTGGATCGAATGTATGTTGTGTTCGCTGTCTTAGGTTAGATTAGTTATAAGTGGCAGAACCCCGAGGAAGAGCCTGCGGAACCCACTTTGAGAATTCATGATTTAACATCCTCAAACTCTCATTAATTCAGAAAATATTCAGAGCGTGGCATGCCTTGAAAGCTGCTTGGTCGCCATCCATGATAGTGAAAGCAGTTTTTGTCCTCAGTGGCTGTGACAAACAGTAGCTTCACTTTGACTCAGTGCAATGTGCACTCAATATCAAACACGGTGGAAGCCGTCAAGGATGAGAAGTGATTCTACCGCGGCACACACACTGTCATCAAACAAGCTCACTCGTAAAAAAATGGCACGGTAGTAAAAAGCATGTCTCAGATGAACACACTGGTCTGCTTAAGAAGTTGCAAGGCCTTGGCCACTGCAAGCGCTAATCAGTCACAAGACGACTACAATCGCAGCTTATGCACTGCTTTTGCACAACATAAAAATAGCATGTGCTAATTTATACACGCGGACAACTCTCTGTGGCTATGAAGGGAAAGCTAAGGAGGCAAAGTGCACACAAGTGAGAGCGCTTCTGAAAAAAGTCCTGCGTTTTAATCCACGTTAGATTAGGCTGGGGAAGATTAAACACAACCACTGTAAGCAACAGTTAAATGAGACAGAACACACCAAAGTGTAAATGCCTATTTGTTTTGCAGCTTTTCCCTTCCGCGTCTGGGCAAAAGCAAAGCCCTCGCACGTAGAAGCTTTGTCGATTCAGCATCTCTCACGAGCAACCAAAAGCACTGTCAACGCACTGTTAACACACCGTCAAAAAGCACGAATGAAGCACACATGGAACCCTCTAATAACAAAAAGCAGTGGCATGTGCCATTCTAGCGTGTAGAAGCAATATAACTATAGTTGCCGCGTTTACTCGAATTTAGGCCAGCCCCGATTCTAGGTCGACCCTTGAATGTCCGAAGCCAGAAAAAAAAATTACCTCGAGTGTAGGCCGAACAAATGAAGTGAGCACAGCGTTCAAGGGACACTAAAGGTTACCAGAAACTCAAGTTAAAGTGGTAGAGCAATGTTCTAGAAGGTCTAAGGCGTCAATATAATCGCGAACAGAGCTTTAGTAACCGAGAAATTGAGGTAAATGCATGACACGATTTGAGACCCCCCAGCGACATTCCGGTACTAGCCCGATGACGAAAGGACTCCTCATAATTTGTGTTACTAATACTCAACTACTCGTATTAAAAATATCATTTCATTCGATTATAAGACGGAAAAAAATGCTACTTGTCTACGTCTATTCGATTCTAAGAAAAAATAACATTTTGACGTTACCCTTCAGTAATATGGGTGTTCGAAAGGTTTCGTTTTTGCTCGACTCTACGCGCTCGACTCTGCGCCGCGCACGCTTTGGAGTTTCAGTAGTTTCGTTATCGCGTCGTGCTGTGAGAGTTCTGCTGGCTCGCGAAACTTCCATTTGGAACAAGCTGCGAGAATGCCACGTCCATATGATGTCGTGGGAAGCCCTCATTGCTTTCCCGCTCCGGAGAGCCGGTGTCGAGGCCGCCGTCGTAGTACGCAACGACACCGGCAGTGCGAGCCCTCAGCAGCAGGTCGCGCTCGTCGGTGCTCAAATCGCTGAAGTTGAGCCCACCATCGCGAGCCAATCTGTCGGTGTCAGGGTCCATTGCGACGAGCGTCGAAGTTAGCGTCATAGAATGAAGTACCAGCTTATGGGCGTCTTGCGCTGGAGTTTGAGGTATAGTAGCGGCGCCTGGTGGCGGTGCGGGAAACGACATCTGGGTCGTGCCAGCTTGGGTCGTATTGAGCCCTGGCTGTGGCGAAGCACGTTTCTAGGCCGAGTTTTGCGTCGATTCGCACATTTTTATGCCCTGTTGCGAGTGCGAAAAGGCTCGTCGCTTCTCATAGACCACGCCGACCACGCTGCGAGCTCGCCGCAGCCTATAGTTTAACGAAAACGGACTCTCTGTGTGCCGTGGGACGTAATGTGGGACGTAATTCGTTTCTCCTTCCGCTAGCCACCATACTCCCGCTTTCGCTCTGCTGTCGGCTCTGTCTTGGCTCTGTTTCTGGCCGCGCGTTCGCGTTTTGCGCAGAAAAGCCGTAGCGCCGTCTGCGGACGCCGTTCTACTCACCGATGGCGCAACGTCACTATGAGACCATGATGTCAGTACTCCTCGATCGGAGGGCGGGCGATTTGAACTGCGCTAGAGGTACGCGGACGCTTCAGAACGCATTTTTTCTTAAAATAAGTCTCTCCTTGGCACGAAACAAGCGTTTCGAGGTTTCTGTGATGGTATTTCAACAGTCCACGTTGACTTAATAGTAACCTTTAGTGTCCCTTTCACAAGATAACAGCATTTATTTAATAAGAACAAGCCGAGCTCACTCTACGTCATCACCGCAGCTAGCCCCGTCCCCATAGCCCAGACCACACGTAAGCTTGCAGACGCGCGAGCTCAAGTCCCATACCCATGCGTGCAAGCTCGCGTTCACACACCCATGCATGCGCAGACAGTGCAGCATCGCACACGTCGAAACGCGGCGCGATCTCGGTGAACCGCACTCTGTTATTGCAGACTTATCTGCCTTATCCCTGTCACCTCCTCGTTTCGGCACACACAAAGGCGTCTCCCGTTGTTCCTTCCAACAACGGATGTTTTTCTCATAGATACTGAAGTCCCGCCTCTGCGGCTAGTGCAACTTTTCATCTGAAAGCGGCACTGTAGTGGCATCGCCTGTTTGGTGCCATTAGGGTAACGCCACGACGTACGCCAAAACAATAGAAAAAAAGAACCAGCTGCGATATGACACAGGTCAGAGCGACATCGCTCGTGTACTTCAGTTGGCTACTGGCACGGCTAGTAGCGGCTGCAATACTGACTTTTCTAGACAGCACTAGCTATGCACCATATTTATCGTTTTCAGTTACAAACTGGCATGTTTTTTTAAAATCCTTGAATCTAAGCCAATCCTAGTTTTGTATGTGATTATTTGAAAAAAGAAAACTATCGGCCTAGATTCGAATAAATACGGTAATAGACATTTCACAGGAAGAAAAAGAAACATCAAATTTATCCAAATGTCAAATTACTGAATGAAAACAGCAAACGTTTACAACATTGGCACACCTTAATTTAGTGATGATAATACAGCATACACCATCTATATCTTTAGTCACTGGAGTTGCAAATATCTGCCCAATAACCAGAACTATTTTTTAAAGGCTGCACAGGTGCAAACATACCTAGACCAAACAGCCACGTGTAACCAAGAATCGAAGCATGCGACCGGGACACAGCCACTGTGTTTACCCAGCACCAAGCCGCGACTTGAATTGCAGACAAGGCACACTAGTTAGGCCTAGCTGGCGGGGGTGTTGGGCAGCGCCACAGTAAGTTCCCCTTTAGTATGTTGATAAGCCTGACAGATCATAACTTAACGTAGAAAACTTTTACTGGGAAAAAAGCAGAAGACAATGTCCCTAGTAACATGGCTGCAGAATTTCATGAAATCTCAATAAAACTAATCAAACAGCTCGGTCCAAACAGCAAGGCCCTGCTGACTAATGCCACGGAGCAAGTGATGAAAATGAAGGAAATTCCAGTTGGATGGTGTTAAAGTAAGATGATCATCACCTACAAAGGTAAAAGAGGACAAGACAAGCTCACACGTGCCAGTTACAGTAACATTGGTGATATGCAGAATGGCAATGCAAGCTGTAAAATTATAACTGTCGAAGTGGGTGGAGAAAAATTATATACCTGGGGGAACTACAGAATGGGTTCAGACCAGGCAGATGCTTAGAGAATATGTTTGTACTAACACAGTGCATAGGGATTTCAATACCTCAGAATAGACCTTTATGACTAGCATTTCTAGATACTGCATTCTTGCACAGACAGTCAAACCCACTTATAACGATACCAGTTTTAACAATATATAGGTTATAACAATGAGAAGCTGCTGCACCGTCAACTTTTGTATGCTTTGGATGGTGAAATAACCCGCTTACTACAATGTCCCGATGCCCCATTATCAGTCATAACGATGAAGTGTGGCTGCTTGGTGTCCGAGCCAAAAGGTAGTGAAGTGCGAAACCCGTGAAAAGAAAAAAAGAAAACGAGAAATTTGAGCCACTGCACGATGGCCCGCTGATCGAACAGCTGCCATGCACTCATTTTCCAGCCTTCTCCGTGCGCCTCTCTCCCATCGCCCTTCCACCCCTCCGAACACGAATGGGCTGTGCCAATCTCTACGCTGCGCCACCCTCCAAAACACGTATGGACCGCGCCAACTGCACTGCTCGCGTCTTTCTCGCTGGCTCTTCATTCAGTGCAGTTCTGCAAACAGGGTACTTGTAGAAAAGAAATTAGCGCTACAAAGACACGGACTAAGAGAAGAACATGTACAACGGACAGGTGTACATGTACTTCCCTTAGTCCACATCTTTGTACGCTCATTTCTTTTCTTCAAGCATGTTAACCACTTCGAACGGAGAGGTTCACTCGTTGGCACACAGTGATAGGTTACGTTGGATTCGCCGCTGCAACTGCCCTTGGCCAAGTTCCGCGGACTGTTCGAGCATCACACGACATCACATGGACGTGGCATTATCGCTGCTTGTTCCAAATGCAAGTTTCGCAAGCCAGCAGAACCAGCGCAGCACGACACAATAACGAAACAACTGAAACTTCAAAGCGCGCGCGGTGCACAGTCGAGCGCGCAGTCGAGCAAAAACGAAACCTTTCGACCACCCTTTCTACTCAAGGTTAATGTCGACATGTTATTTTTTCTTAGAATCGAATAGAAGCAGACAAGTAGCATTTTCTTCCGCCTTATAATCTAATGAAATTATCTTTTTAATACGAGTAGTTGAGTACTAGTGATATAAATTATGATGAGTGCCTTCGTCATCAGGCAAGTACCGGAATGTCACTGGGGGGTCTCAAATCGTGTCATGCATTTACCTTAATTCCTCGGTTACTAAAGCTCTGTTCGCGTTTATATTGACGCCTGAAGAGGTTCTACAGCATTGCTTTATCACTTTAACTTGACTTCATAGTAACCTTTAGTGTCCCTTTAAGGGCTGACCACTCAAAAGTTAAACAAAACAAAAAAAAGAAAGCTACATACCTCTTCATCTATCTTGGACTGGGCCCCTCCTGGTCCTCCATCACCACTACCACCAAAGCCACCTCGACCTCCATAACCACTGCCACCGCTTTTGCCTCTTTCCCTGCAATCTCGCGCAATATGCCCGGTGCCACCACAGCAGGCACAGATGACGTTGTTGGTGATGTTGGGCCGGTCAGGGCACTGCCACGCCTTGTGTCCAGGTGCCCCACAGTTGGAGCATCGAGGTCCGCCCAAAAGATCATTCTCCCGCAGTGTGCCGTTCAGTAAAGCAAGTTCTCGCAGCTGCATCCGTCGAAGATCGTTCTGACCCTCTGGCACTTCAACACCCTGCCGGATTATCTCTTTGATCTGCAAATAAGATTGTACAACACTAAGTTCATGCCATGAGCTCAATGTATACCATTAACACAATTGTTCTAGAACTTATACGTATTAAAGACCAATTCACCGATGTTAACAAACGTGTCAAATGATAGCAAAAATGACAGGCATGTGTCAGGATGCTACTTGGATTCAGCTTGAGCTTTTGTGCCCACTGACAGCTGCCCTATAAGAAGCTTTTTCAGAAGTCCTGAAACCATTTCCAGTTCGTTGTTGCAAAAGTAAGTATGTTGACATCCAGGATTGTCTTGCCATGCGAATCTCAGTGAAATAGTTGACAAATAAGGCTTTTGTACTGTCAGCGTGTAGCAGCATGTGCTCTTTGTAGCAGTTTCGTGCAAATGTAGCAGCAATTCCACCACTGTAATAGGCCTTCTCCTATCACCCAAAAACTACCGTACTCTAGAAACTACTGCACCATCTATAAAAGTAAGTATCGCAGCCGCTAGTAGCCACGCCAGTAAGCAAGCGAAATACAGGAGCGATGTCGCTATTTTGACCTGTGTCATATTGGTATGGTGGATAAGTATCGCCGTGCGGCATAGCGTTATCGTAATGGCCCCAAACAGGTGATGCCACAAACGAAAAGTTGTGCTAGCCGCAGAGGCATCGTCAAATGTTCAAGCCGGGCGGGACTTCAGCATCGATGATAAAAACATCCGTCGTTGGAAGGGGCAACTGCAGACGCCTCTCGCGTGTGCCGCAACGAGGAGATGATAGCGATAAGGAAGATAATAAGCGCACAGTATTAGAGAGGAGCTGTTCACCGAGATTACGCAGCATTTTGATATGTACGAGCCGTGCTGCACCGCGTACGCATACATGGACGCACGTCCACAAGTGTACGAGGCTAGCAGCGACATGACGTACAGTGAGCTTGGCATGTTCATATTAAATAAATACCGTTTTCATTTTGTGAATGCTGTTCTCATTTTTTTGTTTGGCCTACATTCGAGGTAAGTTTTTTCTTTTTTTTCTGGCTTCGGACATTCGGGGGTCGGCTTAGAATCAGGGCCAGCCTATATTCAAGTAAATATGGTAATTGCATTAATACATACGTATGGGCACTATATAGTTGCCCGAGTAATGACAATTCCAAACAGCATCACTGCAACTTAATAAACTTGGTTTACAAGCAGCACTGAAATCACACATATCAGACATTGCTAGAGACATTTCTCCTGTCCCATAATGCACCATTCCTTATAGAGTAAACATCAAAAAAGGCCATATCACTAGACAAATGTAATCTAAATAAAGCTTTTGCTATAAAAGAAATTTCAATTCCCATTCAATGATACAATAGAGTTCAATCATAAGAACCGCTGCAAACGAAGCAAATAGTTTAGCTCGCTGTTACACCTCAAAATGAATTTTAAAAGGTAAACTAAATTCTCCAGTTAAACTCCAAATTGAAAGTCCAGACAATCTACAGCTAGGGGCTTCTAAATGACAACTGAAACACGAGCACCATATTTAGATTTAAGAAGAATCCAGTCCTGCAGTTGAGCACGGTATTGCATAGGCTCCGCTGTGCCTATGCAAGGAGCTAGCACAGCTATGCAGTGACAATTATAGAAAATTAAGCAATGTCCTGGCCTGTCTACAGGGTCTTTCAGCAGTGCAATATAGCTGAGCTTATACTGCACAGTTGTGTTATAAGTGGTGCGCTTAGGGGAGGGAAAGCAGAAGTTCAGGGTGTCTACCAAGTTGACATTTCCAAATTCCCCGAGTTTTCCAGGTTTTCCCTGAGCACCTTTGCAAAATTTCCTGAAAGCCAGAACTTTGTTTTACGTCAAGGCAGGCTGACACCATGTTGCTCAGTGCTGTCACTCTCTAGAAACATGTTTAAACAAAAAAATGACTAAATCCAGTTTGAATAGTAAGGAGTAATATCTATTTTATTGAAAAAGAAAACAGAGGGCATAGCGAGCAAAATGGCAGAACCCATTCCAAATTGTGTCGAACATTATCAAATATGAATGAAAAGGAGATGCATACATAAGTAAATATTTTTGAATATGAGCTATTTCTATCAACTGATAGCAAGCTTATCGGTATGAGGCCTGAACTTGGTCACGACTAATATTTTCTCTCTGCAGCTGGAAATTCAACCTCAACCGTCCTGACATACTCTCAGCCCCTACACAACATCTATGTTGGGTTTCACTGCTTTAAAGAGTTTATTTTGGTTTCAATGAGGGACACCTACATCTCGGTGTCAGCACGCGCTTTGTTTTTTGAGCTCAAGCTCCTTCAAAGAGGCGGTGGCACGCTTCCTTTCCCGTCAATTCCTCGGTGCGTTGGTCCTTTCTCTTCTCATCCTCTTTCTGCCACGCGTTCACCCCATGGATCATTTGAAGCATCGTCTTGGTCAGTTGTACAGTCAACGTCCGATTTTTCAGGCTCCCCAGGGGCCGCAAAAACATCCGAAAAATCGGGCAGTCCGAAAAAAATAAATGCATGTCCTTAACTGCCCTTAAGGGCTAAAATTGCCATAGGCACACCGAAAAAGCTCTTAAGCCCTGCCACTACACTCATTAGGCATATCAGGGCTCGTACTGTGACAGGACATGGGGTGCACGCGTGTATAATTAAGGAATACATACTGTGTCCCTTCACAATCGCCCCTTCCCACGCTTGTTATCCTTCACCGCGTAACAATGCTGTAGTAAGGCAAAGCTAACTTTCGGAGACGCAGTACGCAACGCGTTGAGCTCTGCGAACTTCGAAGCCAATCGCGAGGATTTCAAAGGCGGAGTTGGTGCCATTGCTGACAACGGCGAATTATTTCAATGAAAAACACAGCATCGCATGGCAAGAAGCTTAATAGCGAACGTAGAAGCAGCTAGGCCTAACGTTGCCACGGTGATGGCTACGGCTGCCAGCGGATATGCGTGCGAGTGCCAGTTCGAGGCGGCGAGATAATCAAAATGACGGCGGTGGTGGCTTTGATTAATGCCATTTGGGACCTGCAGTCAAGGCAATATACATTGACTATATGGAGTACGTGGTGGTGCCGCAAAGCCGTGTGAATCATCGGGCATGTTCGAAAAATCGGGCGTCTGGAGAATCGGTCGTTAACTACTCTGGCAATACTTCCTGCCGATGACACGGCATCAATGATGATACGTTGCAATTCCTCTGTTACTGGAGCCAGCATTAAAACGACTTTCGTTCCGTTTCAATAAAGTTACAGCTAATTTTCCCTGATAAAAGCACTAATTCCCTGAGTTTTTCCAGACTATTCAAATTCCCTGAGAATTCCCGGTTTTCCCGGTTGGTAGACACCCTGAAGTTAGAAAATGCTACATTATATCTAGAGCTATACTATCAGTAGTTGCATTACAAATGGCCTGAACCATACCCCAAATTGTTACCAAGTCAATGCTTAGTAATTGCCGAAAAGTAGGGGTGTGCAAACATTCAAAAATTTCGAATATCATTTTAATATTCGTATTCGATTCAAAAACTACGTATTCGAAAATTTTTGAATATCAAACTGGAGACTAATATTTGAAACAAATCAAAAATAATCTGGCTGTGCGGGAGCAAACATGGTTCATAGCCTTTATATATATCTACCCTAAGAAAGCATGTCTGATTTTGTGCAGAATTTTGTAATTTCATGCCGCCGGCGAAATTTCACCTGTAAAACACGTTTACCCAATGGGTGTCTAAGCGTCGCACGAAAGCCAGCCTCTCAGCAGCAAGGGGCACAGGTTTGTGAACAGCAAGGGTGCACTCTTTTATAGGTTCAAACCCCAATCCTGCTTGACAGCAAATGCGATGAGTGATGGCTGGTCAAATGCATCCGAGTTTACGGGTAAATATAATAAGGCACAGGTTGGCAAGAACTGACAACTAGCGGAAATTACTGAATTTTCCAAAGCTAACATGAGCTAAACACACCTTTTAGTATAACAGCTTACTAGTTTATTTTTTTTTTAACAACGACAATGTAATTGCAATGTTCCAACATGTTAAGAATAAACCAACTTGCTAATAGATGCATGTGTATATCATTATTCAATATTCGATGCTAAGTATTCGTATTCGATTCACATTCGAAAATTTTGACATTTGCGCACCCCTACTGAAAAGGTGTTCGCTTTCATTTGCACAGCCACAGAAAGAACATGTTCGAGACATAATGGCAAAATATAACATCTTCCCTTGAATGTCCTCACACTTCTACGTTTCTGACCTCCTTCACACTTATTTTCATACTTGTCAATAAGGCGAAAATATTGTACATACTACTTTTACCCTATTCCACTATGTTTTGTTATTTCCTTCATCCTTATTCAGCCCACCACAATGACAATTGAAATCTCTTTAAAGGTAAATTTCTTTGCACTTGAGAGACAGGAAAAGTGCAAGCCGATTTCCCACCATATCCTCTTCAGGCAACAGATAATTCTGTCCGTTGATAACTTAGTTTCCCACATTTCCTGCATGTTCAGACTCTTAAAAAAGTGCACAGCTGCAGAGCGCATTAAGAATTTAGAATTTTTCACTGAGCTTTGTCAAGTTTACAGAATGTGGACTTTATGTGAGAACTCTGACAGGAACATCATCTATTTCACATTCAGCATATATCGGGAGCACCTGTCCAATGCCTTGCAAAATACTCCCAATGTGAAGAACAGCGAAAAACAATTAAGAAAGTGAACCAGCTGCATGACAACATGCTGACACTGAGAATAACCACCCAGCCGTCTACCTTCCCAACTCCTTTTACTAAAACACTTTAGGCATATTATTCAAACTTGCAGCACAGGCCCAGTCAGAAGCGTTTCAAGATTTATAAACACATTTTATACATCTTTTTTTTTCATTACTGTTCTTGTTCTGCATGCACTATCTTAGTGTGTACAATTGTGCACACAGCATCTGAAGGGGAGTGTACGTTTGTTTAGAACACTTGAAGACCGGTATTTATTGCAGCTGTGTGTTTTTCCAAGTTTGGTGACATTAAGGCAACTCAATGTGCCATACCCACTCATACTAACAATATATATATCCATTTATTAGAATCACCAACCAACCACAGCACTATCAGTGAGAAAGTCATAGCCTTTGAGGCTTTCCAAAAGACATCTGCTTTCCGTGAACTTTTGTGATACTGAGCCGCACTGAGAGACCATGTCGGTACAAATGGGGGCTCAATAAGCTTAACGAAAGCATGCAAAGGATGCACATGCTGTTTGTATGGTGTACTAGTGTACAAAGGCAGATTTTTATCACTTTGCAGGCAGCCATGAGAATGTAGAAGCAGACAACAAGGATATGTATGCCCTCCTTGATGATTACGGCCTAGGTGAATAGTGTCCCGGCATTTCTCCTACACTAAATGCTTCTCAACTTTCAGATTTCACTTTCTGTGAACAATAACTGCTTTGGACAATGTGATCAGTTCACTTGTGTCCATCAAACAGTTAGGAGTTGACACAGCTCAACCATTTTTTTCAACCCTTTTTGATGACGGTAAAAGGGAGCGGAGAAACATAAAAACAACTGGCACAGCTTTCTCACCCTGTCCACAGCTTTCCTAACGTTTTCTTGGCTAGAAGCCGTGACAAAGGCATGCAGCGGTTCATCTTCACCAGGCAACGGCTGGCCGTCCTTGCGCCCAACCTTGCCCTCCTTCACCGAGCCTTTGCCTCGAATGATGATCTTGGCACCAGTCTCCTTTTCAAGGGACTTCAGTGTGTTGCCCCTTGGGCCAATCAATAAGCCGACAAAATTGATGTCTGGGTGCTCTTCCTGTGGAATCATTACCTTCTCCGACACACGTACCAGAGGTGGTCTGAAAACAAGGCAATGTTTAGGTCAGCAAGTTTGAAGGCTGCTGTGCACCAAATGGCACATCATGTAAAATCATGCCTATAACAGTGGGCTACCTCAATTCAGATTCCCTCATTCACTGCCAGTTTTTACGGAATGTCACTCAGACTGATCAAAAATTTAAAGAAGTGCTTGCCAGCATTGCAGTCAAGGTCACGCACATCGTCTGCACTTCACAGAATCATGACAACACATAAAGCATGCCAGGCTGCGTGACAGGCAAATGCGAAATGGACCCACAGCCTTGACTATCACTTCACTTAAAATAGATATTATCTTACAAAGCACAACGATAGGCAACGTCGATAAATTACCCTTGGTAGTGCGGGCGTTGCAAAAAATAACCAGACTGAGTATCCTCTTGAAATTTATTTATTCGGACAGGGCAATTCTTCAGGCATTTTTGCAGTCCCCTCGATGTCCAAAAAAGGGTTGGCAACTTTAAAATTGATGGGCATAGTAAAACCCTCGTCAGAGAGTTGGGATGCAAGCAGTTGGCATACCCAAAAACCCTGTCTGCTTGGGTGGAAGCAGCCAAGGGTGTTTTGAAGCAGCAAATTTACCACAGTGGAGTAGGTTTGGAGGAGAAGTTGTCCGTTTTGGTGCAGCTTTCTAAAACTCAACATGAGCGAAACACAGGGAGATTAAAAACCATGTTTTTTATTTGATTCATTGTTATGTTGCGCTGTGGCAGGCACAGTGACACCCAAGTTAGTGGAATACTAAGAACACGACAAGCGAAGCGCAATCTGTCAACAGAGTTTTATTCGAAAAAGGACTTTTCAAATAAAACTCAGTTGACAGTTTACGCTTCACTAGTCATGCGTCTCTTGTTTTATACTAACACTGTGTCACTGAGCCTGCTGCAGTGCAACACAACAATGAAGCTACACCAACTAGGCCCTTCTCAAGCTATGCTTACTTTCATTCTTTATTTGACTTTGCAGAACAGTGCCAAGTTACATACTGGCTGTGCCAACTATAAATGTGGCCAAGAGATAAAATATACTAATGAATGTTATTACACAAATAGCAGCCATTGTGTGTTGATGGGCATTGTTCTTGTTAGTCATGAGCATCCTTTTTTCCATAGTTCATAAATAAATATTATTTAAGTTTAATTAGCTAACTCTTTTTAGCCTAATCGATGAGGTCTCAATGCAAAGGTTGTAGAGGATGTCAAGAAATGACTGATAACAGCATTTAAAGCAATGCAGCATCTTAAGCAAACAGCATTTTAAGCACTCCGTAGAGCAGTGCAGCTTTTGCACTGTCCGGTGCACTCCTGTCGGCCCTTGAAAACCCAAACGAGGGAGGGTGATTTTCGTGCCGGACCGTACCCACATCCGCAGCAGGTCTCCCAAGTGAACAGCCTCTAGTTGATAGGCCAAGGCAGGTAAGAGAAGTCGGCAAAATGGATCTGTAACCTTGGGAAAAGGACTGGCTCTGAGAGCTGGCCTATGCATGTAGTCGGCACCTATATGCATAGGCGCAGACTACGAGCGGGGCTCCGAAGCCCGAGTCCCCTCCAAAGTTCTCCACGTGACCCCTAAAGTGTCATTACCAGAGTTCTGCTACACACGTCATCCGAGATGCGGCCTCTACCTTTGCACTTAAAATTTTATTGTGGCTAAACACCTACTGCATCATTGTTAGTGCGGACGTGCACAGACTTTAATTCATACTTTCTCTTTATTTCTGCAAATCCTGACAGCAGGAGGGCAAACGAATTAGAAGTACCAGCGACGGCTACCTAACCCATATTTTTTCACTTCATACTTTCTAAAATTTCTGCTGTGAACACCATACAGAGACACAATATATGTAAATGTATATCCAGGACAAAGTTAATTATATTTTTTTCAAGCGAAGGAGATAGCCAACTAACAATTATTGCTAATGGTATATGGACAGCCTATGCCTAGAGAATGAATATGTTGCTGTATGTTCACTTTGCTTCAAGTTGCCTTGCATGCAATAGAAAACCTGCGGACTTCAGTGACCCCTTCAGCAGAGTCTTTTATCAACAGCGAGGGAAATGCACATGAATGTCTAAGTATTGCTTCTCTTTCCAGTAGACAATGCTAACGACTCATGGAAAAATAAAAGGAATGGTTCGAAAATGAGTGCGCGGCAGCTGTAGGAGCAGTGGCCCATCGTGCAGAGACTCGAATTTCTCGTTTTTTTTTTTTTTCAAAGGTTTCGCATTTCATTACCCCTCGGCTCGGACACCCAGCAGCCAGACTTCATTGTTATAACCGATAATGTGGCATAGGGGCATTGTAGTAAGTGGGTTATTTCACCATGGAAAACATACAAGGAGTTGACGGTGCAGCAGCTTTTCACTGTTAAAACCGATATACAGTCGCCGACTGATTTTCAGGACTCCAAAAATTCGGAAATGCTCGATTATTTGGTCTGCTTCGCGGTACCGCCATTCTCCCCATAGACCATAATATATAACAACTGCCGAAAGTTCGGACACCTTGCAACCTCTCGTCTGATTTTTCAGACACTCCTTGAGCCAACTCGATCGAGAGCACCATGCACAGACTCTGACCGGTGCGTGGTTCGACTTGCTGAACGACATTTTTGTTTTGAACAGAGCCTCCTTGCTGCACCACGAAGTGGCGCTACTGCAAATCCCCGCTCATCATCATCGTTTCTGCCTAGTTCGATAAAGTGGCTCTACAGCAGTTCCGGTTTAAGCTTAGTAAGCCATGTCAAGACAATCCAGCAGCTGATTTGTTTCTTCGCGCACGACGCTGCGAGTAGGCCACGTTTTTCGTTTGTGCGACTGGTGTCGGCATGGTGGTGTTTGCTTTGTGTGCTGTGTCGAGGTTCCGGTGATCCAACCTGGCATACGGAAACATAGCGGCAAGTGGCTAATGGTGCCGACAGTGCCCGCGCAGACTGCGCTGGGGAAAGCCGGCAAGCGGGTGCCGGGAGGCCTAGGATTTGTCGCCTTCCGATGTGCTCCCTACTGATGCCGAGAATGTTCTGCAGAGACCTGCGCAGTGGTTGCATTGCGATTCCGGACACCGTCTCATTTGACAGTTTCACAGGTGCTGATACTGCTGTACTGACATGCGCAGAACTCGAGGACGGCGAGATCATTCATCAGGTTTCTGCTGCGGCGCCGGACAATGACTCGGAGTCAGAAGATGACGCACCATGTGCTACGCTGCCGTCGCAGGCGGAGCGTGTACAAGCAGCGACTGCGCTTTCAGCCGCCTATAGTGACCGTACGACCCTCTCAGAGGTTCAGGCTTATCTGATTGCGCGTAAACGTAACAGCGTGTAACGGCGCATTCACGATTTCTTCACGCCTACTGCCGAGCCCAAATAAGTGTGAGGAAATAAAGGAATTCTTTTTCTTATTCTGCTTCTTCGGACACCTGTCTATTCGGACATTTCCGCAGTCCCCGTGAGGCCTGAATAAACGGTTGGCGACTGTATAAGTCAAGGGGTGACCTTTTAGTAATATATTTTGGAAAAAATCTCGACCTATATTCCGCACTATACAATAGGCCCGCATTTGATTAAGTTTACGTTGACACCGCTGCAATCTCAGAGCGCACACATGCTGTAACAGCTTGCATTTTTCAATTTCACAAGGCTTCTTACCTAGAAAAAATGTTGCACAAAACCAAGGTCGCTATAAATGCTACTCTCGGTCATGTATTGACATCCACCACAACTTTCGCATTGACATTTTATCGATTACGCAGGTTAATAAAATGCAAGTAAACTTATTCTTGCACAATGAACAAAACATACTCGTGACTAGCATGAACAACACTCATCAAAGTAGAGTGTATGTCAGTCACATAAAGCCCTCATGTTATATTTTAATTCTTGGCTGGAGACCACATTAATCTAGAGCACACTGGAGACCACCAAAGTTACAGCTTAGTGTCGCATCAACGCAAATATGTTCACAGCGGCCATAGGGCTCTTGGGAAGCCATAAGCTGCTGCGAACAGTATTTCTAAATAATCGAGCAGCTGTAGAAATCAAGCTTAGAACGACAGAAAGCTGAGCTAGTTGGTAAGAATTCATTATGTAACAAAAGAGGTGAGGCTTGCAGACGAGACAAAAGAGTAGAGAAGTGGACAACACGAACGCCGGCGTTCGTGTTGTCCACTTCTCTACTCATGTGTCCTGTCTGCACGCCTCACCTCTTTTTTGCATAATGTAGAAATCAGTAGGCGACTGTGAACAAATTAATCTGTCCCTTGTCTTGGCCATGAGCTTTGTGATGAGACTGGCTCGCATAACCAAAGCTGTCGATTATCTTTTAAGTTTATCATATTTTTGTGCGTATAACACGCACCAAAAATCTTTAAATTTAGCGGTAAAATCAGGGTGCGGATTACACGCAAATTTCGACTTAAGGTGTGGATTCAGAGACGCACAAATTTCACCTCAAGGTATGGTTTCACAGCAACGTGGGCCAGGCTGCCGTGAAACCACCTTTAGAGCAATGTTCTCTGCCATCAGCGTTACCGAAGAGGTGTGGAACAGAGGAGGTGGTCGAAGTTACGACATGGGTGATTCTTGCATCCGCAAATGGAGCCTGTTTTCACAAATACAGTAGAACCCCGCTGTTACATTCCTCACTGCTGCGTTTTCCCGGCTGCTACGTCGCTTTCATCCAGTCCCGGCATAGCTTCCATAGGATCCAATGTATAAGGAACCCCGCTGTTACGTAGTAGCTGTGAAAAACGTTCCCGCATGATGCGTCGCAACCCGAACCCGCCTGGGCTAAAGTAGGCAACGCGCTTCAACCGCCATTTGGCTTTTGACAAGTTTTGACCGGGCTTGGCTATTGAACTGGCTGCAAGAAGCCGCACGCCAGTTCGAGAGGCCGCCACTAGGTGGCCATTCGTGAAAAATGCTCTCACTATCATCACTGTGATTACGGTCACCGCATGGTTTGTTGGGCGGGTCGACTCACGGAGGAAGGAAACTCAGGAGAGGCCCTGACGTCACTCTTCGGGAAGCTATAGCTAAGGAGAAGCCGGAAGTTGGCGTTGCTCCGCCTATCGGGCCAGTTCTCCTCTCTTGTACATTTCTCGCGAAACCACGCAGCGCTGCACGCAACGGGGCTGCTCTGATGCGCGCGCTCCGCAGCAATACTAAACAAACGTTAGCACGTTAGCATGATTATGCCAAAGAGGGCAAAATTTCCCGTGAGCATTCATTCGTCCGTTGCCGTTGCCTGGCACGGTGACAACAAGGAGCACGATACGCATGATGCCGGGGGGTTGCCAAATCCTAGCTTTGGAGAAGCCGTCGCGGCTCTGGACCTCCTCCGCAGGTACGTCGCACCTCACAGCGACGCTGACAGCAACGCGGCCTTCCAGGCTATTGAGAAACGTGTGGTGATTTCTAGCGAGCGAAAGAAACGGCAAGCCACCATTCTAGACTCTTTTTAAGTCCTAAGTGCACCCTGTGGAAATAAATTGTCTATAGTTGAAACTGCACTTTTTTCATTCATTTTCGGAGCTTTCCTCACTGTTACGTTTTCCTGGCTGTTACGTTTTTTTTTCCTCAGTCCGGTGAAAAACGTATGAACGGGGGTTCCACTGTATTTAGGTGTTGTACGCGGTTATTTCTGCGGGTAATTTTTTTTTTTTTTCCTTTCCAGGGTGTTGTCATTGGGGGTGCGGCTTGGCTTATAGGTGGAAAAATGTGTATATTTGATCATTTCGAATACTCAAATTTGGACCAAAGCGAATATTGAATAGTATGCTATTCAATCAAATATTAAAGATAATGAATATTCGCACAAGCCTATTAAGCACCACGAAATGGGCTAAGTAGAAAGGAGGAGCTACGGCTGCAACAAAGAACAAAACACTATTTATAATTGTCGCTCATTGCAGCAAAAGTGTGTATACTGTAGAGCAAAATTTGAAAAAAGAGAAATTGTTAGTCTTCTAATCTTTTTCAGAAGAACCACAATACTAAGATGTACTGTGACCTCTCACTGGCTTCCACCTTCACCAGAACGCTATAAGTGCATAGTCATTGGCTTGCTCTTTAGTCATGGGAAAGGAAAACAACACCTGTTTACATTGGCTGAATGGCTGTTGGCCCGTTTGTGCCGCTCGCTCAGGCTAACAGGACGCAAAGTTTCATGCTCGCTCTCTTCAGCTTTCACATAAGATGAGACACGGGCAGATTTACTGGCAACAACCAGTTAGGGGGACTGCAGGAGCACTATGTAGTCCATGGCACAGGTTTGTCCAAAGAGTGAAAATGTGAAAGAGGACATGACGAAATGTTTTATGGCAGATGGAATTGCGGTAGTACCACAATGTTTTGCACAGAACTCCAGCATGTGGGCCTATACGCTATGCCAGTCCGTACTGTACAAGAGCAAAAAAAATCAATGAGTATACAGACATAGGCATCATCAAAATAACAAAAAATACATAAAAATGGATGCAGCTGTTCCAAGGAAATCAGTACACAGCATTCCTCTCATGAAGCAGATTGTCACTGACTGATACATTAAGATATATTTTAAAGCTCGACTACTTTAGCTTTTCTTGAGTGGTCGCTTATATCGAATTACCGCTTATAACAAATTTTTTCGCCATTCCGCTGACTACGTTATAACAAGGGATCACTGTATTTCTGAAATAGTCTATTTTATCTTTAAATGCATTTCTCCACTTCAATACAAAGTCGTTCAGGGCCCCTTTCAGCAGGAGACCTTATCACAAATCAGAGTACTGTACAAATAACAGGCAGGACCTGCTGAAGTTCTATAACAGACAGAAATCAGTTCACGCCAACTTATAACCCGAGGTCAGGTAAGGTTATGAGTTTGAGTGAACTCACAACACAATAAAATCAAAGTTATCTGCCATTATAACTCATTTTAACTTAACATAAAGGCATTACACTACAGAGCATTATGTTGCAGGTCCAAGACTTTGTCACCAAAGCCCCACATCAAAGTTGCAACAATACACAGTTCCCCTACACACAAACTCTTAAGCCACAGCAAAACAGCAATCCCTACATCAACAACAAAGCCAATGCCTAAGCTTCACATCAATGAATGATTCAACTTGACTATGAAGAACAGCCACAATACTGGGAAAGATCACACAGTAACGCCATAATACTACAAAAGTGCCTCCAGTCAAGACAAAAATGCTTAAGAGCAACACAGCTTACTATACCAATCAATTAACGAAGACAGATAAAAGACAATTTCCCATAACCAAACTTCAATACAATTACTACCACTTCAGTACCAGGCCAATGCAAAAGCTGCCAGATGGCATTATCAAGACTTGCTCACTTGTAATCCGAAGGTGGCTTGTACTCTTGATTGATGGTGAACATTTCTTGTATGAGCACATGCCGCTCATCCTCCAACTTTTTTCGCACTCGATACTCGCGCGTGTTCAGCCTCTTTCCAGCACTGTTGTAAATTGGCTCTGGAGATGGCGACCTAGAAAGAAAGAACAAGAGGTGCACAGTTTGTGTAGCATTAAGACTGTGCTCAGTCAATGCATGTAAAAAGCACTCCACAGCTCATTCGCCCTTTGCTTTCTTTCTACAGGGATGTGTTAAAAAATAACCTTTCATGGACAGCAGCTCTGTCTGCGGATGGCAGTACGGTGGCTCTGCTTGAGCCATGTCTCTCTAGATTATTACAAATGCTGATTACAGGGCCACTCAAAATGCTGATAACACAGCTGTCACACAAAAACAACATTCAGGCACCATGTTGAGTGGTAGTGAGCGTAGCTCTAAAACTTCCCTCTTAAGGGCAAGCAACAAGGTACCGTAAAAACCGGCGTATAATACGAACGCGCATATAGTACGAGGTTAAATTTTTGGGACACAAAATGGAAAACAAAGTTTTATCCGCATATAATACGAGTTAGGAAAACTCGAGGAAAACATTTATTTAAATTGCACTTAGCACTTCAATCGCTGTTTTCCTAAGCTGCACTCTCTTCGGATAGTTCCTTGTCTAACATATCTTTCCAGAGGTACTCATCCTCTGTCCCATCGAGCGCGTTCTGAGATGCCGCACTTCTTGAATGCGCGACCCACAAGGTCCTCTGGTATGCTGGACCATGCGTCCACAATCCACTTGCATAGCGTGGCTGGCGAAGCCCGCTTCAGCCACCCGGTCTGCATCACTGCAGGCTCATCTGAGTACATCCAATCTGCGTAACACCGCTTGACCACGTCCTTGAACGGCTTGTTCACGCAAACATCTAAAGGCTGCAGGTGAGACGTCATCCCACCCAGGATAACGACGAGTTCAGTGCCAAATTCGCGCAACAGCTTCTTCACTGAGTCGGCCAAATGGCAACGAAATGCGTCCAGCACAAAGATGGATGGGAACGACAACGGTGCGTCGGGCCGCCTACACCAGACGGACTTTATCAAGTCGAGCACAAGATTCTTGTTCATCCAGCCTTTCTCATGGCATCTCATGACCACATTTTTTGGCAGCTCCTCACCTTTAGGCACTGTCTTGCACTTGAAGACGACATAGGGCGGGAGCTTGCGTCCGTCTGCCATGCACGACAACATGGTTACTCGTATTTTATTGTTGCCAGTGGACCAAACATACACTTGTTTAGAGCCCTTTTCGTGCACGGTGAGAGGCGATGGCATGTCCAGATAAACCGGCGTTTGGTCAGCATTGCTGATTTGCCCTAGCTGGAAGTTCTTAGACTTGCCCAGCGAAATAATGTGGCACTGGAAAGCCACAAGCAGCTCTTCAAATGATTCTGGCAGCTTTTGCGAAATCGAAGTTCAGTGGCGTAAAGAACATCCAGCACGGCACATGTGGCGATAAATACAGTGCTTGCTCGCTTTGAAGGCGGAGCTCGGTAGCCCTTTTTCCCTTGCAAGCTCCTTTGCTTTTGCCTGCATAAGCTCCACGCTCACAGCTAGATGCACGGCTCGCTGTTGGCATACGAACTTCGTCAAGGTGAGTTCGATTTCCGGGAATGCCCCACTCTTCGGGCCGCGAAAGCTTCTTCGCGTTCTGCTGCACGCGAAAAAGGCTACCTTCTGTCGACGCCATCCACGAATGCTTCCCTCGTTGACGCCAAACTGCCTCCCGGCCGCACTGTTGCCGATGTCCTGTGCGGCTAAAATAACCTTTCCCTTGAAAGCAGCCGAGTACTGTTTTCGTGGTCCAGACATCTTGGTCCTTCAATGCGGAATAAAAAAGATGCACTTCGCAAAGCGTGGTTTGCACGTATGCTGCCAAGGTGCGCACTCAACAATAAAGAAACGATGCTGTAGTCACGCAGCAATAACGAAACCAAGTCGTAGCCACGCAGCATTAACGAAACCAAAACATTTAGCCCAAATTTCTGACTGAATTCTTTGTTCGGATCTGCATATAGTACGAGGCAAATATTTGGGACACTAATAATAGGAAAAAAAAACTCATATTATACGTGGGTTTTTACGGTATGTATTTGAGGTACTAAACTCGCAAAGTTCATGCAACAACTGCAAACACACCTCCAAATGCTGTGACCAATTTCATGAATATCATTAGACATATGGCAAAAATTTCTTATGCTGCTCTTATATTCCAGACTGAGGTAAGCGAAATAAGGAAAAATGTGGAGTAGAACATCATTTGTGAAAATTTTCAATATGGATGCTGAAAACGAAACTTAAGTGGCCTGAAAGAATTCATAAAAGCAACAGCTGGTTAGGCAGCAAAGCGCCCTGAAAAAAAAAGACAATATTATTCTATTGCAACTTTTCAGTCTTGCTGAGCTAAGTCTCTGCTTCAAACGTGGTATGTGAGCCACTGGTGTTGTCAGTGCAAGAAAATTACTCCATACAATTTTGTTTTATAAATTAGAAAAATAGTACTCACACGAAAGCGGTTGTTTAATTTACTTGAATGATTCAAGTGGTTCAAACTGACTAGATGTACCTCTTTTGCGTTATGTGACCAAAAAGGAAAAGCACTGCATATTTTGCAAGACTTTGCACTTGTCCTTATCATAGCATAGAATGTCATTCTTTTTAAAATTAGCCACTAGTGTTGCTTAGTGGATGTTTACACCGAAATGTCATGGTGGAATTAAAGCAATAAAGCAATCATGTAGTACACTGTACTGCCCTTCTCTAGAACCTTTTTGATACCCATAGCATTCAATATTTTGGAAGCCACTTTAGTGCTCTGTAACATTATTGCCAGGAGTGCCATAGGAAGTAATTTGAGGGTCATACTATTGAGCTGGGACAACTGACACATGGCTATCACTGTTTGCTTTTATCCCTCCTCTGAACCATTTCCACCACCCACTTCCCCATCCATGTTACAGTATAGTGTACTTGGATTGCGAAGCGCAGCAATTCAATTTTACTTAAAAATAGGCTGAAAACTGATCTGACCAGAAAAACCAACACTGTTGAAGTGGTAGTTTCATCCTACGCTGACTGGTCCAACATGAAAACTTAAGAAAAGAAAGTCTAGAGTATGAGAAGTAGATTACAATAATAAAGACAATAGCTTGAAAATGTGATTATTCAAGGTGCGTCATGATGACTCAATCATATTAACGGTGAATTTCACTGGTCATATTGTCCAACCAAGAGCTGCCTGAATCCTTGAGAAAGCACTACGATTGCATGATTTGTAAATTGAAATCTGTACAAGGAAAACAAAATTATTTGCACCACATTCTAGCAAAAACGTCTTCCATTCTCATTTCCATGGTTACCAGGGTAATTAAAATGTTGCCACTGCTGTTGTGTACAGTTGAACCCACTTATAACGGAACATAATTCCGGGAAAGTGCTCATATCAGTAGTTCATCAAATTTGGAGTTACCTCTAAAACCTGTAAAAAGCAATGACAATGCATGTAGCTGAGCACTACAGTTGACAAGCCACCTCATTGTTGTAAGAATTTGATAATGGTTGGCTATTTTTGCACTGTGGCTGCCCATCCACTTTATTTAATTTTCCCTATTATCACCCTCCGGACGCAGCCACACCGTGCATTGAGTTAACTTTATTGGCACCTTTACCATGAAACAACCATGAATCACGTCCCTGCATATTCCCAGCAAGTCAACAACTGGCCAGTGATGCAAGCAATAAGGTGTGGCCAACATATGCAACTACCTTTCTTTTTTGTTGCTTTTGCATACTTACTTTCATTTCTGTTCATGGGTTCTGTGGAGGGCATGCAGAAAGAAAATGACGAAGCTTTCTAAAATTTTGAAGAAGCCCATTTCTGTCTCTAAATTTTTTTTTTTTTGCTTGTGCATTCATTTTTATTCTTGCTTCTTGCAATCGGGGTCAAAGCATTGCAAAATTGTTGTTACATCTAAATTTGTGGAATTACATGGAATCGTTATAAGTGGGTGCTCTTCGAGCAATTTCCACCCAACGGCTGTAAACGGCAAATGACAGCCCGCAAAAATGGACAAGCGCTCGACTTCAAAAGGAAAAGATGCAAAGCACTGAAGACTGACCAGTGAATTCACCTTAAGACAATAACCATAAGGCTTTTAGTAGCATTCTTCTAATGCAACTGTTTATCTGTGCCATGGTATTGTGCATCAGTGTGAAACACCAAGTAGTCCAGAAACAAGTTATTTTATGAAAGGTAGATGCCAAATACTTTACTAGGAGCACATCCGCCTACAACGAACAAGGTCAGTACTTAAGACATGTATTTTTATGGCAGTGTTGAGACTGTTATGCTAGAACCTAGACATGAAAAACGATAGGACTGGTGTAAATGATGCCCATTTAAACAGGGCAAGGGAGGCTGTTTTAACGTTATGACAACACACCTAACTCAGTTGCACAGGAGGCAGAGAGTGCAGAGTGAAGCAACTAGTTCACTTTAAATTTAAAATTTGCTATATTAACTGAACCTTTTTATTACTTTTTTATTAGTGCTCCTAAGTGTCTCAAAACTGCACAGTAAATTATGAGAGTTGCCATGAGGGCACAAGATTATATTTAACCACCTGGGATTCTGTAAAGTACAAGCAAAACACACTACAGAAGCATTTTGATAAATTTTCCGTGAGCAATATTAACGCAAATTAAGAAAATAATACTGATCAACCGAAATCACCAATCCCACTAACCTCCTGTGCAATACATGTATGTTGTCATGATGTCTAGCTTGAAACAGTCCCTACAGAAATAGGATTCACGAACCTAAGTTGTTTTTCTCCAACACGAAAAGTATCTTTACATCCATGAGGGGGAACAAAAAGATGCGACGCTATCTCTATTGCACCAGCACTTGCTTGTTACAACACAGCTGCAAAGGCATTATTACAACCAGCACCAAGTGCTCAGTATAATATTCTTCTCATTTTGGAAGCTTTGTGCACTACGTCTCCAGAGAACTAGAAGAGAGCTCTACTATATCTCATCCGTAACAGCCTACAACGCCTCTCAAAATAGGCCCAACTGGCCAAAGGTAGTTAGCTGTCTCAGAAAGGGCAAGCTAATTCCATATTCGGCCTACAAATAAACATCTCAAGCAACATAAAGGTACCTTCTCTAAACAATTATCTGGCTAATTATTTCAGACTACAAATCCTTTGCTGTAACAGTTTCATATAGGCATCTGTACTTTACATTAGAAAAAAAAAAAGACTACTCAATCTTCTTTGTTCCCTTTATTAGTATTAAGTACAGACGGTACTTTGTGAACGGAGAGAAAGCAAAAAGCTTTTCTGTCACCGCAACACAGTCTGTACCCTGAGAATTAGTCCACACATTCCACTTTTAAGTGGAGGAAGCCATGGCAATATGTTGTGGTTGCACAAGTTACACCAAGGCAGAATTAAGTTGCCGAGTTAAAGGAGTGGCTGACATTTTAGAAGTCGTAACCTAGATGAGAGCTGCAGAGAGAGAGGGGGAAGGGGAAAACTACAGCTTAAATCGGTGCCTAGAATGTCCTTGTGGTAAGAGCTAGTGTACTTTGGAAAAGTAGTGCAGCTGCTTCCACAGTGAGAAATCTGCAGCAGCTGCACTGCCCTTTGTGATTAGGATGAGCAGAAGTAGCCAGCTGGCCACCTGTCTCATCCGCACCACAGTGCAAGCAGGGCGCACCTCCCCCTCAAAGTACGGGAAAGTGCAAAAAGGAGAGGAAGAAAAAACAGATTTGTTTAGCCTTTGTGATCCTCGAAGACGAGCACACACGCAGGGGGGGAAGAAAAGAGTGCATTAGATGATGCAGCCAGGGCAGCTCTGGTCCAAACCTGTCCTCAGGGTTGAAGGGGATGCCAAGGTCCTCAGTGCGCAGCCTCCTGCTGAGCTCTTCAATCTGGAGTTGCACTGGAAGAGATGGGGTTAGAGAAAGAAGGGGCGGGGCCCCCCAGCAATTAACCCCGCGTTCAGCCCAACCAAAAGGGCCAGCCTGGCCTGTACACAACCCACATCCCTGGAGTCGGGCGGCGGCCAGCCACCTCACAAGGCAGCCACTGCACACACACACACCGCTGGGGCATGCCAGCAGCCCTATGCGCGGCCGCCTGGAAGATGTGGTGCCATGAAGCCCAGCACACAGGGTGCAGAGAGTGCCGACCCTGGCCTGTGCCTCAACACCTGCTTGGCTGACATGGCACACACACACTGAGCTCTGCTGTTAACAAGCACCGCCATTAACTGCTCATTATGTGACCAAACAACTAATGACATAAACAATTCATGCCTTGTATCAGCTGCTTGCCACAACGTGCAATACCATATCATGCCCCAAGAGAAAGATAAAAAAGCAGCGCATTCTAACATACACACTGGACAAATAATTTAAGTTATGCATCATATATTACAGGATAGTACCACAGTGATAAATGCTGATCTGCAACTTCTAAAAATGCTTAGCAAATAGGACACATCAGGACCTTATATACAATAAGTAGGCTAACAATGTTTTAACACCACAAAAGAAGTTCACATGATCTTACTTTACAAGAACATATAGCCTACCCAGTCCTAGAAGCTTAATTCAAATCTAACAAAACAGATACACACATGAAAAGGCAAAATGTGACCAGTTATTAAGCCTCATGCAAATAATAATTGTCAGGAAAATAACGTTAATTGCGCTATTCATATAGCATGTGCAGGCTCCGAATATCCAGGAGGAGCAATAAAATTAACTAACTTACTGTCCCTAGAAATGCTATGCAAGCTGTTACAAATGAAATCACTGTGCATGATGACAAATGCACAGCAAAGTGTTCTTGTCATGTTGCCACACCCGAACTGGTTCCTCTGCCAGTCTCTGCCAGTTGTATATCCATGAAATGAAGTTGGAAGCCTATCATAGCATATGTGAATAGCAAATTAATGAAGAATACATCATCCTGGATAACAAATATCAAGAGAGAAACAGCCAATCTTACTTCTAGTGCCTCCATTTTTTAGCAATGACTAAAAGAAAAACCTTACCTGAACATATTATCAGCAGTCACTCCGGCAATTATTTTTAATATATGTATGTATCTGTTGTACACTCAAACAGAAAAAGGCTAAAGAAATATCTATTCAAAACATAACAGCTAATTCGTAGGAGAAAACCCTTTGCTGAACAGGAGTCTTTCAAGTGAAAAGCAGAGAAAACCAGCTTACACAGATAGGCCCGCTCCTGGTTTGGATCCAAGTTTGTAGGGAGTACAGTGGGCATTCCAGGGATGAACACCTTTTCCTTCTCGTCGCAGCACCAGCGGCTTCTTCGCTTTCGACGACGTTCACCAGTGTTAGCCTCTAAAGAACCCATGGAACCCATGGAGCCCATGCTCGTATTGCTGTTTTCATCCTGACTAGCCCAGGATGGCAGCATTGAGACAACAGGTGGTGCTCCAGTCATTGCAGCTGAAAAAAAGAATACAGACGTGATTCCAACCTAAAATTTTGCTAATTATAGATGGCTCAAATGTCACTTAAAAATGTACAGGTAGGCAGAATGAGCAGTAGGCATCCCATTTTGTGTTCTGTTGCATCACTCTGTTAAAATATAAAGTGCTTTTCATGATGAAAAGCCCTGCAACAAGATTACCAGCATGCTGAATTAATACTACATCAACAAGACAGCACAAAACACAGGAACTTACAGCTATCAGACCTGCTAAATATTGTCATGAGTCGCACTAAAGCAGGCTTGATATATATGCACTTTATGCTAAAGGTCTGGAGAACAAAATGAAGACCATGCAAAATAGTTAGGGCTAAACCCCATGAGCGCGATTTTGTGCGCGACAGCGACAAGCGACAGCTTCGAGCCGTCGCTCGTCGCACGAACGGATCGGGCCATCGCGCGAACAGATCGCTCGGTCTTGCCGTGCAATTGCTCGGTTCTGCAAATCTAGAATTCGTCGCCCGTCGCCCGGAAGTGCTATGAGCGACTAGCCAATAGTAGGCAGCCGGAACCGGATGTACATTAGTGACGTACTACCAGTTTGCTCACGTGCGCGCTTCTCGGTATACAAACGGAACAAGCGAACTACCGAATTTCGATATGTAAACAAAATAAACCTATTGCAAGACCTTCAGAAATACTTTATGTTGCTTTGTACAGCCAAACAAATCAACTTATATAATTATAGCAAGTGCCACGCCAGGTTTGGCGCTAACTAGATCCCCTAATACCGGCAACACTGGAGAGCCGTCGCGTGAAGCGATCGCTCGCTTGGAGTTTGACTTCTGGGCGACGAGCGAACGCGACAGCCATCTCCATCGCGTCGCTTGTCGCTGTCGCGCGCAAGATCGCTTGCATGGGGTTTATACTTATACTTTACTCTACATGAAAAGCTCATAACAAACGGATTGCCTTATTCCCAATTTTAAATTGGCAATTATGTTTTGCATGGAGTATAAGATGGAATTAAAGTGAGAAATTAGACTGCCTTTGCCTACACTCTAAGAGAACAGTAAAGTTTTACATGCATTAAGTTCTATATAATGCTACTTCATTGAGGCAAGCACCCAACTTCCGCCACTAGCAATAAAATCAACAGGGGTGGAAGCAGCCAAGGATGTTTTGGAGCAGCTCCGGGAGCAGCAAATTGGCCACATTATAGACAGGTTTGGAGCGTTAATTGTCCGTTTTGGAGCTCGAGATATGCATTTTGTATCAGTTTGGTAAAACTCAGCACAAGTGAAATAGACACAGATAAAAAAAAAAGATGTAGCATTAAGTCACATACCAGCTGTGCCAACTTGACCAAGAAATTAAAAGCCAACGGTGCCCAATCTATGGTGATGTCATGCTAGTTATATATATGTATATATCTTTTTTTTTCACTGTGCATAAATAACTAATATAAAGTTAAATTAGTCTACTTTTATTAATGTTCTTAATAAATAAGGTGTCAATGCAAATCATGTGAAGTATGTCGTGAAATGACCAATAACAGTGCTTAAAGCAACCTGGGTCTTGTAGCCCTTTCAATTTTACAAATTCCAAGTGACAGTGTGACATCAGCGGTTTCTTACATAAACCTTATCTGGTATGTTATCTTACACAGGCCCATAAGGATTAAACATGTGCGCCGAAAGCTGCTGATGCATTGAAAAAATGGGAGTGCAAGCGCTCATTCCCAGTGCAGTAAGTTATGCCTGGTATTTAAGGTTTACTTTAGAGACCGCTGTAAGCCCTGGCGTGTGGACGTTACGTCAGGGCTTTTTTTTTTTTCATTTTCACAGGCTTTCCTTTTTATCAGAAAGGGTGACTGCAGAATACAGAGATTGATTTAAACATGTTATCAGTCATTTTTTCTATATCCTCTACAAGCCTGAGATTGACACCTTATCGATTAAGTTAATAAAGGTTCGCTAGTTAAACTTAATTACTTGTGCACAATTAAAAAAAATTAAATTATGGGGTTTTAAGTGCCAAAACAGCTTTCTGATTATGAGGCATGCCGTAGTAGGGGACTCCGGAAATTTCGACCAGCTGGGGCTCTTTAACGTGCATCTAAATCTAAATACACGGGTGTTTTCGCATTTCACCCCCATCGAAATGCGGCGACCGTGGCCGGGATTCGATCCTGCGACCTCGTGCTCAGCAGCCCAACACCATAGCCACTGAGCAACCACGGCGGGTTACTTGTGCACAATGGAAAAAGATACTCATGACTAGCATGGCCAATGCCCTTCAGCATACAGTGAGTGCCATTCACATAAAGACCTGCATTATTTATTTCTTGGCCACATTTTGTTGGCAATCTGTTGCATTCACCAAATGTACTTTTACTGTAACATTCAATATCATTAGATTAAAACGAATTTGTGGAACATTTGAATAACTAATGGCTTGGTCAGCAAATGCAACGAATCCTGCTGAGATACAGTGCGTTGCACATATTTCAATCATCAAATCAGCAGAGGCCAGTAATCTGTGGGAATTACTCCATAGGATTTTTCAGAGATTGCCTCCAGTTATCCAAGTGCCAAATTGTCAGTAAATTTCCTAACAGTTATGAAAACTTGCCTAATGCATCACGACAGTACCTTCTTCAATGCAAAGCTCCCGAATATGCCAACATGTTCATGCCAGCACCTCTGCAATTCTTGCTGCCAGCCAGATGTGCTAGCATCAGCTTGTTTCCCTTCTTGTTTTTCTTCAATCGCTTTTATGGATCAAATCTATTTGTCTTCCTTAATCTAATATTAGACATTTTGCTCAAAATTTTCCACTAAATTTTCAGAATGCTGTTTTAGATCTCTTCCTCCACAGTGTGTAAATGACTCCAATACAAACACCCTTTTACCCAATCTTCACATCAACTTCCTTTCATATTCCCGATTCTTTATTCAAATATTTGATTTTGTGCCTCCCACACTAAACGGGTGACCAGCCCACGCCTTATCGCATGACTTCATTCAGGGAGCCCTTGTGGGCACCTAATGCCAATCAACACGAAGCATTAACCGAAGTATTACATTCCACCAAATGAAGCCCTGTAATGCTCTAATATTCATTATATATGCACTAATTTCACTTTTGCCTCGCATGGCCTTTCGCGATATATATTACCCTGTTGTACGTACATGTGCCAAAGCACTTATATTCAGCTACCTTGGTATCTGGTGACCACTGATTAAAATCGACGAGATTAACCTTTCCGCGTTCCCGCTGCAAGCGCGATGCGCACGTGGCGTGAGCTGACACGCAGGTTCGCCAAGAAATAGCATCGGTCGAGTTTCTTGACTCAGCAATGTGAACTGTTGCATTGCATCGTTAACCAGCCAATATGCACAAGTAATTTGCACAAATGTGCATGGAAAACTCAAATCCGATCTCGTGATTGGCAGCTACTGCTCAGCTTTTAGTTCTCGCATCAGTCTAAACGGCAATGAACAATCATTTAATCGAACGTTAGGAAGGAAACTTGAACACCGCAGAAAGAGCCACGGATACTGCAACAATTGAGCTGAAGGTTTTAAATGTCGGATTATGCCTATTACGCAAGCTAACAGTCGCTACACGTATACATGTCCAAAACGGCAGCTGTAACGCGCTCATATTTGTCCGCAAGGGCTGTGAACGTTCCTTCGAGACCCAACTTACCAAGAAATTTAAAGTAGAATGTCCAACGAAAACGTCAGTATTTGAAATGATCTTTTCTCCGAACACCTGAATGTCACAGACACATTGGGAACAGACACAAGGAACAAGACACAAGACACAAGGAACAGATGCTCGTGCTGTACGCTGGCTGTACCTCGAAGCATGCGCACGCGCAGATGAGCACGAAAGATGTTAAAAAAAAAAAAAAAAGAGAAAGCGGTATAGAACTCACGGAGTGCTGGCTCCCTTTCTTTGTCCCGGTCTCGATCTTTGTCCCTGTCGCGATCACGGTCCTTGTCCCGTTCACGGTCCTTGTCTCGGTCGCGATCTTTGTCCCTGTCGCGGTCTCTATCTCTCCGGTCGCGGCTTTTATCGCGACTTTTGTCACGGCTCTTGCCACGACTTCTGTCACGATGCCGATCCCTGCTGCGATCACGACTCCGAGCGCGCCCACGGTCTCGACCACGGTCTCTCGAACGTTCCTTATCACGGTCTCTCCTGCTGTCTCGGTCGCGGTCACGATCACGGTCTCGATCGCGATCCTTCTCGCGTTCATCATGGTCCTTGTCAAACTTCGTCGACGTAGGCAGGGCAGGGAAGACTGGCAGAACCATGGGCAGCGCAGGTGCAGCCACGGCACCGGTAGTGCCGTTGGGTTGCGTTGCGGCTGGTGGCATAGCGCCGGCCATGTAGCTAGGCTTCAACAAAGACACCCCTGTACCAACGGCTGGCCGAGCAGCCGGGAACGAACTTAGGCGTCCCAACGGTGTAGTGTTTGCGCCAGTAGCCATTCCAAACGCGCCAATAACAAAGCGTGATTGATGGTCACAAATCCTTCACTATTCGCTGCGCCTGCGTAGCTACTCAGGCTACCACTACCACATTATTACCAGCTTGGCACTAGAACATGGCGTCGCATACCAAGTTGGCCCAGGTTTGCCGGACGGCGGGACGGCCTTCTCGTTCTACGCTTTATGACGACATCGAAGACGTCAGCGACACCCTTATGGAGTCAGCCGACATAAGCCAGGGGGCGCTGGCTAGGCACGCACTTATGGACTTTATACAATACCAGTATCTTTAGGCGATAAAATACAATAATAGTATGATACCAATTAATATTAATAGTACAAAGTAGAAGAAATCGGTGAATTCTGGTGGTCTAGAATACTCCAGTCAATGTTCTTAGACACACTTCAGTTTCACAGCTCCCTATGCGAGCCCACAGGCCGACGTGGCTGCAGCGGCCGTCACTGGAACTATTGGCGCTGCAGTCGCACCTTTCGTCACGCGCCACGCGTCGTCTGCTCCTGCTGCAATGCGTCGTTTGCACCAGCTGGCCTGTACCGATTAACGGTTGGTAAATATAGTTTAGATACGCACTCTGAGTTTTGTGACAAGCCTGCGGCGCTTAAGTAACAGCGACTTTACTGTGTCGGTGTATCTGTGTCAATGTGTCTTGCAGTCGCGTCTCTCTTCACGCACTGTGCTTCGTCTACTATGATTGGTGCGACGCGTCGTTTGCCCCACCAAACCTGTACCGCTTGTTCGTTAGTGAATGTGCTTTAGCTGCCTGCTCAAATTTTGATGCCAAGGTTAATGCGAAAAAGATATTTCCCTGCGCCGACCTAGAAATGCACGTATGTCTCTGTGTAGCTGTACGGCGCAAATGAGCAGCCGGGCGCGACAATTCGTCTTTCCAACCAACTTTTCCTAGTCAGAAGCGCCACACTGGTCTGCTCAGTGCTTTTTTCTGGCAGTGTATTCATACCATGTGTAATAAATACGAGCGCCTGTATATAATCTCTAGCGGTATTAAGAACGTATCGCGCGCAGCAGGAGATTGTAAGGTGCACCAAATGCTACTCCTCTGCTGGTAAGCTATAGCCGCCTCTCATTATTTTAATGCATAAGCATTCTTTGGCGAGTACCCAAGCAAAACCTGTCTGTCACGCGAAAAGTGTAATGCCTTATTTGTACAAAAATGCGTAATTTGCGAAGACGTACATTTAATCGTTAAATTAGTGTAAATCTCATTATTTTGATGCATAAGCATTCTTTGGCGAGTATCCAAGCAAAACCTGTCTGTCACGCGAAAATTGTAATGCCTTATCTGTACAAAAAATGCGTAATTCGCGAAGACGTACATTTAATCGTTAAATTAGTGTAAATGTAGATGCATGGTTGGTATCTGTATAAGCTATAAACGATAAACAAACGAAATTAGATCTGTAAACTGCATGTATGTGCTCGGTGAATTTCTCCGCTCGCCATCCGTTCCGTCTGTGCATGCCTTTTTGACCAGGATGAACAGGACGAATTTTTCTTCAACTGCGAGGCTTTTCTTTCGAGGAACCCATATGGGTTTCCTTTGTAGCAATTGCTACGAATGCGTGGATTTCTCATTTCCCTTAATTAATGCCTGTTTACATATGTCCCTCACGCATATAAAAATATGTACGTTCAATGTGATCGGCAGGAATTAAAGTGGCAAGAACCGATTCGACAACTGAACATTCGTAGGTCCAAAGGATTATTTTACTTTCTACGAACAAAATTTGCAACGAACATTGCGAAGCCTTTTTTTTTTTTTTTTTTGCTTGAGCAACCTTCTTTCAAAGTATGCTCTTACATTTTTTACTGGTTGGTCATGTGCGCGTGCTCTGTAAACGGTCGTTTTATGTCGTTCTTTCTTTTCTTTTTTGTCCAAGTGAATGCGCATGATCACATAAAACTTCATTAGCGATGTCAACGATTACAAATCTTCACATCCAAATGCAGGCACTCACAAGTGGTTTATCCAGCCTGACTGAGGTACGTGTTCCAGAATAAATTGCTGGAAGCAGGATTCACTAAAGTGTGATAAATTAATGCTTAATTCTGTACGCGTTCAATAATGGTGAATATGCCAGGATTGTTTTGAACGACCTCATATCTCTGCGAATAAGAGGCTTGAGGGGGTGCAGAATCACGTACGTTTGAAGCCACAGGCATTTTTCTTCATCGTATTGCCCATACTTATGTTTCTGTAGTCGCTTGATGGTTGTGTTAATTCGGAGGCTTGCTTGAACAAAATTGCCTCTACAGCAAGAGTTAACGTTCATAATCTTTCGCAAGTACTGCACTACACTGTTTGTGGTGTCCATATGATCTTGTATGTCGCTGTTTTACTTTGGCTTGATGTTATGCACACCTGGCCGTGCTTTCAAGCCGTCTGCTTCTCTGAGGATGATTTCAATTATACCTTTGAGGGTAGTATAGCCGGCTCGAAATATCATTTTGTGGATTTTGTTGCAGCTTTCATGCAGTAAATTAAGTGCGATACTCTTCACGCGTACAACACTTTCCATAACTCAAAAGATCCCACATATAGTTGCTTCATGTAAAACGACTCACGTATCGCTGCTGCGTGGCATCGTCTTCATTAAATTCACGCTTTCAGAGTACAGAAGGCGAAATCACGGTCGTGAGGTTGTTGATCCCAGTCAGTCGCGCATATTTCGAAGGTAAGCACAACAATATTCCAAGTACAATTGGTTGGAAACCTGCATGAAGTGCATCTCTGCAAGCTTCCGTCGAAGTGCCTGTCAACTCTCGAGCTGCTTCTATAGGTGAACTTCGCTTTCGCATCACATTTCTTGGCTTCGAGATGTGTTCGTGAAGACCGGGAATAACTAAGTAGCGGAACTGCGCCGTGAACAAGCGTCCGTATTTCCAGTGAGGAATCAACATATATTTATTCTCAAGAATTAATATAGATCGTCGTGCTCAACATGACGTTCACACACGTCGGAATATTATCTGTGGGGCATTCTTTCTTTCGGTGCAGCATGTGTTTCCATATATAGAACTGTCTGCCGTCGTTGCCGTGCGAACCAGCATCACGCTGCATCTGTCCGCTCGAGCAGCCATGGGCAAAGCGGAACTGCACAAAAAACTTCTTCCTGTTATAAGACGCCCAAACTCCTCTGCGCGAAACTTTTCACCGGAAGAAACCGCCGCACATCACACGACGCCAACAACATGACCACAGTAGCGACGGATGAAGCAGCCCCACCGAAATGAAATGTAAACAAAACCAGAAGCGAAACCAGAAATGGTAGAAGTGACGAAAGGTGCGATCGCAGTGCCACTAGTTTGCGTGACCACCACTTGGACCATCTCCCCCATCTCCCGAGCGGAGCTGAGCAACTGAAGTATCCTACCCCCGAACGTTGACTCCAGTATTATTCATCCACTTCCACATATTTCAATTAATGTTCCTGATGCACGCAGCACAATAGCTAACATTTCAGCCTCTGCTTGTTGCTTTTATTGTTTAGTTTTGATGACCTTTAAAAAAAAATGACTGAAACTGCTTTGAATTTCCCGCTAAAGGGGTCGCTGGTCCTGCATAATCGGGTGATTATACAATGGGAAAAGCAGGTTTCGGAGCCTGTAATGATACAGCGGGGGCTTAGGCAAGGGTGTCCATTGTCACCTCTGATGTTTATGCTGTACCTACAAGGTTTAGAGGCCAAAATACAGCAAAGCGGACTCGGCTTCAACCTATCATTTTTCAAACAAGGAAAATTGAACAGTGATCATTACCAGGACTGATGCATGCGGATGATATTATTAATGGCTGACAATACAGAAGATCTGCGGGGATTGATGCACAAGAACAGTTTACACCCTTTGGCTTGCCCCTTCTGCCACACAAAAATAATCGTCATCTGCCTTGATGCGTTTCCTTTCTTTAACGCTGCGAGCCCAGAACTTTCCAGTAACGAATGGCACGCGCGTTATCAGCATAGAACAGTTTACACCCTTTGGAGTGCCCCTTCTGGTAACGCGCGTGCCGTTCGTCACTGGAAAGTTCCGGGCTTGCAGCGATAAAGAAAGAAAACGCATCAAGGCAGATGACGATTATTTTTGTGTGGCAGAAGGGGCAAGCCAAAGGGTGTAAACTGTTCTTAGAGTGTGTACATATGTGGTACAGAAGGAGACCAGGGGCCGAATCTTATAACGGTTCGGTTGGGGAACCGTTCTTTTGGCCTCACCTGATTGGCTAAAATTTTGATTACGTCACAGGTCGTCAGAGGCAGCGGGGCGGTATCGCAATTTTCGAATACGTCACGCATCTGCCAATCATCTTCAAAGCGAACCGGTCATAGGAACCGGAGAAGGGGTAGTCCGCTTTGGGTTCCGTTCCTGTGGCTTGGCTGTTGGCTTGTGACCCTGGCCGCGCGCGCCGGTCGCGCACCCCCGGAAACGCGCGGGCGTCGCGCGCGCGTGCGTTGGTTGCTTCGGAGGCTATTACTTGCCTTCGTCGTCTGCTTGGCGTTGCTCTTTCGGTGTCGACCACGGCTGGAAATGCGATACGCTTTCGAAGAAGTGACGGATAATGAGTTGCGCCGCCCTGCGGCATTGTCCACAAAGTTGCTCTCGCAATTACTGTGTTGGCCGGTTGAAGGGCTGGGTCAGCTTTGCCGTGACTTCAGCTTCAAAGTCAATGCCAAGGAGATATTTGCATAGTGAGATTGAATTCCCAGTGCTATCGCCAGTGTGAATAGCTCGCAGATCGCCGTTCAGCAGTCAGAAGGGTTCAACCTAGGCTGGTTCAGCGCTTCCTTCGTTCGGCTGATAAAACTATACAGTCAGGACGGGAAGGTATTGTGGAGCTCTCTTATTTGGCTGCCCTTTTTTCTCTAGTTCGGGAGTGCCATACTTTGTTTCTCATTTTCACGGCACAGCGCGCACCGTCAGCACCACACTCTTCGATTTGACTTCGCGCAGGCAATGCAGGGCCCGTATACCGTAATGTTCGATTTAAGTTCCACTGCTTCTATCACGCGACGCGCCGTGGGGCAGATCGCAGGGATAGCGGCAGCGCGGCGGCGAGCGAGTCATGTCCGAGCCGATGACGAAGGGCGAAAAAAGAAGGAAAATTGATATAGTCGGCTAGTAAAGGTGTCCCTAAGAACCAGTTCACGGTTTTGTCGTGCTATAGCTACTTGAGAAGTGCTGGTAGTGCGTTCCTATTGCACGCATCGTGCGAGCTCCTGGTAGCAGACGACATCGCCCTGCGCTCTGCCAACTCCGTGGCCAACTCATTTACGCTTACGATACCGCCTGTGGGCTGAGAATGAAAAAGAATGACATTAATAAATTACTTCTGCATTGCGTAAACGTCCGACACCACAAGTTTATGCTTCAAAACTTGGCGTATAATATTTAATTTTTATTTTACATTCATTTAGCAAGCAGAAACATTAGGGAGTTTTAGAATAGGGGCCCCAATAGTTTGGGGCCCCAAAGAGCTTTGCGGGTGTTAGCGTTGGGGCACGTAGGAGTGAAGAGTTTTAGAATAGGGTTTGACGTTTGCGGATAGCGTCTTGCGCTGACAGCGCCACTACGGCGTCAAAAAAAAACTATTAGAAATAATTAAATAGAATATACCATTTTATGATAGAAATAATAATTTTTACTTGCGTGTACTCGCGTTTAAGTACAATTTAGAGGTTATTCTCTGTAAGCAGCAAACAATTAGTTGCGCTTAGTTTTGAGCAAACCAACTTTACTAGCCTTCACCAGCCAAGCTTAGCCGTGTTAGGCCTACTAGCCATAAAATCCAAAATCGAATTCAAAATCAGCGGCGTCTAATGAGTCAATCTTCATAACACACGCTAGTTGAGAGAAAGCGATAACCGCACTCACTTCTCCTAGCTTGCGAACTTCACGCGTTACCGCGAATCGAACCCAGTTTTGTGCTAGGTTAGAGCCGTCGCTTCGATGGGTGCCGCCATGTTTGCCGACGCAAAGCTTTTGGGGCCGCTATTTGGGCTCCCGCTAAATCGGTGAAATAGCGTTCCCAACGCAAAACCCAAACGGAGTTTGCGTCTTGCGCATGCGCAGTGGCTTCGACGCTATTTCTTTGGGGCCCCAAAACGTTTGGGGCCCCTATTCTAAAACTCTCTATTCTGCAATTCCTCGATTAGCTCGTCATATAATGACGTACACTTCAGAGGTGGCACCCTCTCATCTATTGGTCACGTACTCCCCTTCTTCCACCGCCGGCTTGGGAGTGGCACATCTAATGACGTAAGCGGCGAAGCGGACGGTTCGTATTCCGAACCGTTATAAGATTCGGCCCCAGATTAGGCTTGAAGTTTAGCAAAGAAAAATCAGCAGTCATGATTTTTAAGGATAACATTTGCGGCGAGCATAAGATACAGGAGGCCACTCTGGAGATAGTCGATAAATACAAATATCTTGGGGTGTGGATAAATAATGGCATTGAGTATCTGACAGAGTACGAAAAATATGTAACGACTAAAGGTAGCAGAAATGCAGTGATTATGAAGAGTAGGGCACTGTGGAACTACAATAGGTATGAGGTAGTACGAGGGATATGGAAGGGGGTAATGGTTCCAGGCCTGACTTTTGCCAATGCAGTTCTATGTATGAGAGCAGAGACCCGAGCACAGTTGGAAACTAGGCAACGTGGTGTGGGTAGGCTCGCTCTGGGAGCACATGGCAAGACACCAAATCTTGAGGTGCAGGGGGATCTGGGATTGTCTTCTTTCGAGGGCAGAGAGGCTGTAGTAGCAAGATAGCATTTGAGGAGCGGTTGAGAAAAATGGGGGAAATGCGGTGGGCTAAGAAGGTTTTCAGTTACTTATACACGAGGAATGTTGACACAAGGTGGAGGAAGCGAACTAGAAAATTGTTAAGCAAATACTTGGGCAGCAGTGGGGGGACAGATAAGGAATCATCCGTCAAAAAAAAGGTTAAGGAGACAGAGAGGGGTATGTGGAAAACAGATGCAAACCAAATCAGCATTAGAGACATACAGGACGTTTAAGCAAGAAATAGCCAAATAAAATATTTACGATAACTCTAAGGGAAGCTCATTGTTGTTTGAGGCCAGGACAGGTGCACTGCGGGCTAAAACGTACCGAGCCAGATACCAGGAGATAGATTTGCAGTGCGGGGCGTGTGGAGAGAAGAAGGAAACGGCTGAACACCTGATACTTGCTTGTAAACAACTTCACCCTCACTCTAAGAACAGTTTACACCCTTTGGCGTGCCCCTTCTGCCACACAACGATAATCGTCATCTGCCTTGATGCGTTTCCTTTCGTGCTGCAGTTGAATGTAACGGGGAACTATTCAAAGCTTTGGGTTTTGAAGACAGTGAAAGTAAAATAGACTTTGAACAGGTATAAATAACTAAATGGAGGCTATCTGATTGGTGGATAATATCAACGCAAAAGTAAAGGAGTAAATACATAGGTATACACTCTAAGAACAGTTTACACCCTTTGGCTTGCCCCTTCTGCCACACAAAAATAATCGTCATCTGCCTTGATGCGTTTCCTTTCTTTATCGCTGCAAGCCCGGAACTTTCCAGTGACGATCGGCACGCGAGTTATCAGAAGGGGCACTCCAAAGGGTGTAAACTGTTCTATGCTGATAACGCGCGTGCCATTCGTTACTGGAAAGTTCTGGGCTCGCAGCGATAAAGAAAGGAAACGCATCAAGGCAGATGACGATTATTTTTGTGTGGCAGAAGGGGCAAGCCAAAGGGTGTAAACTGTTCTTAGAGTGTACATGCATATATAGTACCATTCAAGGGTAGGTGGCGCGCGCCGCCGCCGCCCGATTCAAAGGGTTGAGCCTCATCCATCCATCCATCCATCCATTCATCTATCCATCCATCCATCCATCCATCTATAGTGTACTAGAATAATGTAACGAATGGCGCGCGCGTTATCAGCATAGAACAGTTTACACCCTTTGGGGCGCCCCTTCTGATAACGCGCGTGCCGTTCGTCACTGGAAAGTTCCGGGCTTGCAGCGATAAAGAAAGGAAACGCATCAAGGCAGATGACGATTATTTTTGTGTGGCAGAAGGGGCAAGCCAAAGGGTGTAAACTGTTCTTAGAGTGTATGTGTCTGCGAGGCTCGTGTTGGCTGGTGTTGAAAAAGGCTTCGCCTAAAACGTGGCTATGGCTATGCAAATAACCCACTCTCAAAGTAAAATCTTCATAAAATGCTTCCATTCACACATATTACATCTTTACTCACCCACAATGCATGACCAAGCGAAGAAAAGCAAGAACAGATGGCCAACTGTTTCAAAGCGAGCGCGAACCTTGTCGTCTGTCCTCCAACTTTAGCGGCACGCTGATACTTTTTACGTAACATGTAGTCGTACATACAATAACAAGTTCTCATAGTTAAACAAAACATGTTTTCGCGTAATAATAAAGCTAAAACAGCTTTTCACGTGCTGTTTTAGTAGAAAGTGAATCATTGGGACAGACGGAACGGTATTTGTATAGTATTTGCCAAGCGCGTCTTCAAGGTGTCCTGTCTCTGAAAGTGTCTGCGTTCACCCGGTCGACGGAACGCAGGCGTTAGGTTCACCCAAACGTCACGTCCGGGATGTCGCATTCACTCTTTGTTTTTCGCGTCCGTGATGTCACATCCGTCTTTGGTTTTTGGCGGCAGAATGGCAAGCTCAAAGGTGAGCTACGCTCAAACAACTGGACAAAGATGTGGATAGTTTATTTTTTGGGGCTTGTGCTAGCGTAAGCTATCGTAAGTACTTCACTTTTCCATTCGATGTGCCTCTACTATGCAAACCTACGCTTTCGGCTGCCTGATACTTCATTTCCAGGTTCCTTACCAGCTTATTTTCCTTGTGACGCATCCCGCGGACCGCCGCACCGATCAGCCAGTGCTACAGTGTACTGGTAAGAGCCTTTTTCACAATCACTTAAACGTAACATTACCTGGTTACGGTGCTGCTACACGGCAGAATGTGTAAATGGCAGATGACCCAAGTGCGGCATGTGCGCGCACTTGCTTAGAGAAAATAAAGAGTATTCATCATTTATCTCGCAATGTAAACGCACATTCCTGACACATGGTTCAGCTCTGCCGTCCGCCGACAAGGGCGGTAGTGAATGAAGTCGCTAAAATAGTGCTTTGCGGCGTCATTGCACGCGCGGGAAACAGCGTTCGTTTACATAGTAATATGAGCCTTTACATAGCAATATCGCTGCGCTGTCAACAGCCATTCTCTGGTAACCTTTCTCCGCAGCGTAACGCTCGAGTGCTCTGTGCAGATGTGACGAAGGTTGTGTATGCGGTCGGTATTTGTGATTTTCTAGAAAGAAGCTTCATTACAAAGTACATGATCAGGCTGCGTGGTCGTCCATTCTACTAGAGCGGGACAATCAATGAACGATACAAGCATGGACATACACATGCTGTTGCCAAATAACCCTTATGGTGGGTCCATTTAATACTGGTGATTTAATCGTGGATGAAGACTGGGATGTTCCCTTTATGTGCTTGCTTCAAAGTAGGATAAATCGAAACGTGGCCAACAAATTTTACTAGTGTTATAAGGTTTTGTGAGAAAGGGTGTTGTGTATTGCTTTGTAACGAGTGAATTTTAAGAGTGTGACATTGTCTCCCATCGCACGTGTATATCCCGGCTGGAAGTTATGTTCATGTGCTCAACAGTGCTTCAGGAACCCTCTGAGCGCTTACACGTTGATATTATAGCCACTTGTGAATTCTGGTCCTAATGTAAGCATTAAGGGGTTTTAGCACTCCTCTTAGTGATAACCTTAGACGTTAATTCTATAGTGTATATTGTTAACTGACAAGCTGGGTCTGGTAAGTTTTACATCTTGACACTAAGAACCTGTGGCATGATGAGTTTGCGCAAAAGAACAGTGTAGGTGCCATCATATATACATTCATTGTCATTCACGCACACTATTGGAGGGACTCCAATCTACATTAAGTACAGCGCAATCGGCGCCAGTACCAGTGGTTGCTCAATGTGTGGTTTGGAATTTACGCCAGTGCAATAATCAGTACCATCTTCAATCACGCACTGACTGGACAGCGTTATGTGAACAATATCCTTGAAGGAGTGGTTGATGAGTTTCTCAGCAAAGTCCCACTGTCACATCTTCCGCTTCTGCTGTATCAGCAAGATGGGCCACCTGCATGCAGCAGCAGCCGAGCACGAAACTGGTTGGGTGCTACTTTTCAAATAGATTGGAAGGCATGAGCCTGTAAATAGGCCGGCTAGGTCACCTGACCTCTCTCCGTTAAGTTTCTTTCTTTGGGGTTATGTGAAAGATTGTGCCGGACGTCAGATTAGACGGATGTCAGATTAGTTCAAGGTAAGGATAATGGATGTCTGCCATAGAATTCCAGCATCGGTCATCAAGAAAGCCACTAAAGGTGTGATAAAATAGACAGTACTGCGTAGCTGCAAAAGGAGACCTATTTGAACACGTCCTCTAGGCTGATGTTCAACGGGGCTTACGAATTAATAGATAGTAAGAGCACACAGTTTTTTTTTGTCTGTGTGTGTGTGCCGACATTCTGATTGCCAGTTCGGCTCATAGAAGCGGTATATTTAATTTCGTGAACGCATTGGTTTTGCCTTTTCTCTACAAGTTGGTCGCTTTCCAGTGTGTTTATTTTGCTTTTATTTGTTGACACGAACCTGTTTTTGCAGCACGTATACACTTTCATGAAAAATAAGACGCTCACTTTGTATTGGCTTTGGTCCGAAGCAAGTTTCTGGTGTGAAATATAATTCTGGTGTGAAATATAACTTCGCCCGCACTCTTTCGATGCGGTGCGAGCAAAGTCTGGATTTTGAAACATTCTGTGCCTATTACATTGCTTTTCACATTTCGTGTGTGGTCAGAGCTGCACTTTGGCTGCGTTATCAAGGTGCTTTTGTTATCATTTATCAGTCGGCCTTGAGAGAGAGATAATAAGTGGGACGTAGAGAGAAAGGAGTAGCTGCGAAGCTGCGAAACCTGCTGTTGGGGCTCCTTCCGTACCATTATCAAGGTGGTGCGCTGTCTCTTCGGGTTTGCGATAGGCAATGCAGTTACTTTCAGTCAGCTTATTTGAGGGCACTGCTTTATGATGTGGGTGAGAGTTCACTCACATGGTGTTTTTCATAGTTCGTGAGGTTATTTTCCCATCGGTAAAATTTTACGCAATTAGTATGTGGCTGAAAACACTGCAGTTAGATGTCATTTTGGGATGCCAACAAATGCCTCATTGACACTTTGAAAATTATGAGAGTACTTCTCGAGTTAGATAATTGTAATTACCAAATTAAATCTCAGTAACGAAAGAATTACTGGCTACTACTCCACTTTACTGGAAACAATATGCACTAGGTTTTCTTCGAGTAACGGAACTGTTTTTTTTTTTAAATCTTAGTGCATGATAGCTGTGGAACACTCTCTCTCTTCATCCCTATACCCCTTTCCCCAGTGCAGGGTAAAAAAACGGACATGCGTCTGGTTAACCTCTCTGCCTTTCCTCTCTTCTATTTCTCTCTATATATAATTCACTCAGTAACCGTAATGAGGCCAAGCCAGATTCACTCGAAATCAGAATCAACAGCAGTCATGTGCGGCAGCACTTATGCTCGGACTAGCAGAAAAATAAGAGAGGCTGCAGTTTTGCAGAAAGGCGAAGCAGTGTTAGTGATAGCCAAGTATGCGACAATTACACGAAGGAAGATTACACCAGCAAGGGGACTCAGGCTGTGAAATTGAACTGTCTCCTACTACGAGGTCTTGTATATACTTAGCGCCATCACTTCAGTGCTCAAGTCTTCGAGGTCAAGCGAAGTTTCTTGAAGTGCAAGAAATATATATATATATATATATATGTATCGTAAGGAACTGCTTTATTCCAGCCAAGCTCGGACTACTACCTCGAGGATTAAACTGTGCTGCTGGTGATGATATATGCAGATGGAAAAGATGTGCAGATGATGAAGTTGAAAGTCAGGCATGTGTTGTGCCCATGCTAATTCTCTCTCGCTGTGGAAGCGGCCACCTGGCAGCGCGTAAGTACTATAAAATGCGTCAAGTATTTGGTTTTAAGCAGGAGACATGCACTATCTCTGTGCCACAGCAACGGGAATCGGGTGGCGTTCTAACAAGCGAGACATGGTAATTGACAGGTGATGTCTGCTGAATGACCGTGGAAAGTCGAATAAAACACGAGAAATTTTTTGCATAAGCCAGGAATGCACACAGGAGTCCAAAGAACTTCGTCACCAGGAGAAAAAGTCACAGCACAGTGGGTCCAGTCGTAACGAAACTCGCGAGCGTCCTGGGAGATGCCGGTGTTAAGCGGGGCGAGGCGTCTGCACTCTGCGAGGCGAGACACAAACTGTTCCAAGAAAGGAACTGATGGGGGTACAGGAGTCGAAAGGAATGATACATCAAGAATGAAACTTGGTGAACAGCCATAGATGAAGAAAAAATGTTAAAAGCCAGTAGTACGTTGCGTAGCCATGTTATAGGCGAATGTCATGAACGGCAGGATTGCGTCCCCGTTCGTGTGGCCAGGGTGGATGTACGTACATCACAATCATGTCAGAGAGGGTATGGTGAAAACACTCCGTCAACCTTTTTGCTCTGCGGATGGTAACTGGAAGTCGTCTTGCAAATTGTGTTAGAGGCGCACAGAACTTCGGTAAGGATAGAAAAGAGGAAGACTGCTGCGGTCACTGAGGAGAATGCGCGGAGCGCTGCAGTGTAAGATAATGTTGTGTAGAAAGAAATCGGCGATTTCAGCAGCAGTCCCGGATGGTAGAGATGCTGTCTCCGCATAGCGTGTTGGTCTATGGCCGTTGCAATTTAACAATTTCCATGTAAGGTCATGGGAAGAGGACCGTACAAGTCTATTCCAACTACTTCAAAAGGCGAAGCGGGACAAGGCAGAGGTTGTAAAGAGCCAGAAGGAGCTGTTGGGTTTGCTTTGACAATGAACGCAGGGTGCAACATACTTCGCAACGGCTGAAGATGGGCCAGGCCAGGAGCAGCGACTTCATATTCTGTTGTAAGTCTTGTGGTAGCCTAGATGACCAGTCGTCGCATGATCGTGAAAGGCTTCAAGCACCTCACATTGCACAGAACATGGTATGACCGGGACCCATTTGTTGCCATCGATCTGATAAATGTTGCGATGTAAAACCCCATTGTGCAGCTTGAATTGATTAAGTTGTCGACGAAGTCTGGCATTTGGAGGCGATGAAGAATCTTCCATGCGTTGGAGAATAGTTCAGCAGTATGGGTCGACGCGTTAGTGGGACACAAGGACAGATGGGCTGTCGTGTCTTAGCCATTCGAGGGTTACAATGGGTAAAGCCGATGAAGAGGACTCGGGACGTACACAATCACGGAGAGGTTATGGTGAATCGTCATGATTCAGCAGAGGGTAGCAAGAGAGAGCATTGGTGTCTTGATGCTTCTTTGCAGCCCTGTAGGTGACATTGAAATCGTACTCCTGTAGGTGAAGCACACAGCAACCCAGGTGACCTGATAAATTCTTTAGCGATGAAAGCCAGCACAGTGTGTTATGGTCGGTAACGACTGTGAAATGGTGGCCATGAAGACATGGGTGAAATTTTTGCACTGCCCAACAGCAAGGCACTCCTGCACTGGTTAGTGCACGACTAGCATAAGCAATTACTCGTTCGCGGAATGTGTTGTCACATTGCAGTAGAATGGCACCGAGACTGACTGCTAGCGTCGGTGTGAAAGATGGTGGGCGCGGTCGGATCAAAGTGGCACAGTACTGGGTCTGACGTCAGGGCATGTTGCAAAAGCAGGAAAGCATGTTCACATTCGTCGGACGAAACAAAGGGTGCATTACTGGCGAGGAGTTGATGGAGCGGGGACGTAAACGTAGCGAAGTTGCATATGAAGTGCCGGAAGAAGCAAGTCCAGGAAAACTGTGCATGTCTTTTTGACGCAGTGGACACAAAATTCGAGGATGGCAGTAAGCTTCTCGGGGTCCGGTCGAATACCTTCTTTGCTGACTATGTGCCTCAGAACTTTGATGGCCTTGCTGGCCAAACTGCATTTGTGTGTGTGTGTGCGTGTGCTGAGCTGCAAACCAGCATTTGCAAGACAGGCAAGGACTTCGTCAAGATGTTGCAAATGTTGTGAGAACATGGTTGAAAACACAATGTCGTCGAGATAGCACAGACAGGTTTTCCATTTCAAGCCACACAAGACTTATCGATCATGCGTTCGAATGTGGCAGGCACATTGCAGAGTCCAGAAGGCATCGCACTGAACTCGTAGAGCCCATCAGGGGTAGCAAATGTCGTTTTTGCTTTGTCGGATTTGGACGTCGGTATTTGCCAGTAGCTTGGTCTAAAGTCAAGGCTAGAAATATATTCAGCACTGTGGAGTGAATCTAGTGCATCATCCATCCGTGACACGGGGTAAACATCTTTGCGCACGATTTTGTTCAGCGCACAGTAATAGACGCAAGAACACACTGAGCTGTCTTCGTGACAATTGCAACGACATGAGTGTCAACAGCTCAACTGACAGTTGATCCATGAGGCAACAGTTGGGGTTCGATTTGGTTTATTGCAGTAAGCAATGCAGACCCCTCAGAGAAGCGAATAAGGCCAGGGGTAATCAGAATTGCTCGAGATAGGGTATGGTCATAGGGTAGAATGAATATGCCGCCATCCACAATGTTACAGGAGTTGACACCTATAATCTCTTCTCTAGGTGGCCAAAGAACGTAATCGGAAGAGGTGACGAGACAAATGCGTTCTTCGAGGTTAGGAAGAGAACTGCCAGTGGCATCCAGTTGTGTGAGGCGCTGACGACAAGAGATAGAAGCGAACGCCAAAGATAAGAAGTCCCACCCCAAGATGAGTTCATGGGTCACTCACGAAATACCGCAAAAGCAATGTGGTGAAGAATTTAGTCTATGGACACGTGAACAGTACACGGTGCGATTGGACGAATAATAACGTTGGCCGCTGCACAGAGAGAAAGGCCGGAGTAAGGCAATTCTTGTGTTTTATAGAGTCCCGAACAGTCACATGGCAATAATCGCCAAGCGTCTTGTAACAGGGAGCCACCTCAGAATTGCACCAAACAAAGATGATGGATGCAGCCAGTCTTGCCAGATAACTACATTTTGACTATTCTGTATTGTTTGCATTTTTTGTGCAAAAGGAATTCTCGCAGAGAGTTTTATCTTCAGTGGCCTTCAGTTGACGTCATCTGCTACAACTAGCACATAAGTTAACTCCATAGCACCACTAGGATGGAGACATTGTGTCGTGGGATGCTTCCTTAAAAGTGGACAAGAAGATTCTAAAGGAAAAGTGTGAGATGGTCACAGTAATAACCAAGGCATTTGGCATGGGAATGACCCAGCTATGAAGGTATTATCAGATGTGGACAAGCATATAATACTAAATGGCGCCTTGCACGAGCCCCAAGTGTCAAATGTAATGAGTATTGTGCATTGAAAGGGCCAAAAATGTTTTGTACATGCAAGGGAACACTATGGGCATTTGATAGCAGTTGCTTAGATGTACTACATTAACAGGAACCAAACAAACTCCCTTAGACATAAGCATGCAGCAAATTCAAGGACTAGATGAAGCTTCAAAGAAGTAACTGCATTTCATGTAGGATAGGTGTGAATGACCTTTGTGCATGAGATCAGCGACAAAAACACTAAATGAATGCAGTACAGTGTCTGTATCATATCTTGTGCAGACCAAACTAGCCTGGAGTTTCAGCGTTCCTTGTCAGTTCATTTAAATAGGCACTACATTGTTCAAAGTGTAATATTGTTCTACAAAACATAATATGCAAGATGTAGCATGCTAACCCTCGTGGCTCAACAACTACTGAACCGAAACCTCAATGAGCAGTGAAGCTTCCTTATAATTTTCATCGTAACCATACTTTTGCTCTTGAAAGTGAACCTCTTTAGTGAATTTGCTTGTGTATTAATTTTTCATTAGGCAAGTATTTTTTATACATGTTAATGTCTCAATCCTGCTTTCTCTTTCCGGAGCTAAACAAAATGCCTCTTATTTCAATTTGATCTTTTGACCTAGGAAGCCATCATCTGGTGCTGTGTACAGCAAGCACATGCTTCGGGCAAGGAGGGAGCCAGCACCATATCTACATCAGCAAGAACCTCGGTGCTCAAAATAAAAATTTTCTGTGCAAATAACTGTCTTTTTATACTTCCAGCATGAATTAATAAGTTTCTTTTGCCTTCACATGCAGGAAGGTTTATAGGAATAAATAGTGACTGTTGAATGCCCAGGAAAAGCCTTGAAGCCGTTTTACTTGTACAGTGATAAAGTACATGTGTACTTGAACTTGATAGTACAGAAACGAAAGGCAAAGAAACAGGCAAAATGCTTGGGGCAGCAGTGGTATAAATGGTAGATGAACACAGCTAATTGTGCTGTCCAGTTTCATTCAGTTTGACCAAGTGTTGCAAGAATTGCCTTCAATATGAATCATTCAGTTTAGCCAGCTAAAGTCGAACTCGTACAAACTTTGGAATGTCTGCTGAGAATTTTAGCATAAATGGTATGTGTGCATCCTTCAGCAGCACTACAAGCCCAATAAGGTTTTTGCGTTACTGTCCCCCCTCCCTTGGGGTTATGGCAGTGTCTACTTCAAGTGCTTGAGGGTATAATGGAGAATGACTCCAATTTGCTATAAATATATGCAGTGTTGATGCAGAAATGAGAAGGCTATATAAATATGCAGGACAAGAGCTGGTAGGCCTGGTTATAAGCATGAATTAGAAATTTATAGACCAAAGGCAATATGAATACAATATGTTAAATTACATCCATATATGGGAACTGCCCACATGAAAGGAAAGAAAGTGCAATACTTGCAACCTACCAACAGAAACATCAGTCTAGGGAAAGATTCTGTAAGGATCCACTAAGTGGACTATTTCAGCACACGATTAGGTAGCGCTCTAAGTTGGTAGAGCAAGCAGCAATTGTCACCGTGGGCTCTTGTGCTCTATTCATTCAGCGTGTACTGGAATGGACAGTCCACTTAGTCAACACTTACAGACCAGCCCCCTAGGGCTGTGGAAGCACGCAGTATATTAAGCTTAAGTCTGGAGTGCTACCTCCTACTTATGTTGCAAGTCCTCCTGTTTACCTGTGCCTTTCAACTGAGAGCTGAGCACCGCCTAGGTTAAGTCAGAAAAAGCAACCAGCGTCCATAGAATTCAAACTATTACTATTTGCCCTGTAAAAGGGGACAGTGGAGCCTAAAATGACACTTGACTTGGGCCATATTTTTCGCGATATGCCCGAGAATATTGGGATTTCCCACCAATTTTACCCTTCCTACATCACATAGCGAACAACCTGAAAACTTAACACTGTTGCGCAGAGCGATGAAAGGTCAGGATTTGAGCGAGAAAACAACACACGACACCTGAGCGCAAACTATGAACTGGTTTTTTTTTCTGCAAGTGAAGCGTACATAAAGCCTACACGCATGCACAGGAGTCCTCTTCCCGGTCTACCTACACCCTCTATTGTCAGCGATTATGCTAATCTCTTTATTACTGAGTGAAATAGACGGCAGGCTGACACATGAGCCCTGTGGGTCCACCTTGAGGTTTTATGCTTCCACAACTTCTCTTTTCCTTTGGTTCCTACTTTTCAGCAGAATCATTGTCTTGTGATAATCACCAGTTGATAGTTTGTGCTCAGGTGTCGTGTGTTGTTTTCTCGCTCAAGTCCTGTCCCTTCGTCACTCCGCACAACAGTGTTAAGTATGTCGAACCAACTAGCCCACTGCACAATTTTCCTGAACTTGAAAACAATTGTAAACTAAAGTCCGTGAGAAACAAAGTGTTCTGCCATGACATACAGATTTATGCATGATCACTTTGCTATATAAAAATACAATTTTAGCCAATGTTAACAAAGAGCTTCACTTTTGGAGTTCACTTAAGTAATGTCTGTGATGCATTGTGACAGTACGAGGTCCTGGAGATGCTACTGTGGAGATATGTCAACATTGAGCCTATTCCTGTTTAATCTATGGATAGATGCCTTCACGAAGAGTTGGAGAAACTGCACAATACAATGTTTATTATCACATGTAATAATTATGCTGTGATAAAGTGTACACGCTGAGCTTAATGTTTTAGAAAAGCTCAAGAAAAGGCTCCAGAATAGGTATGATGGATAGGCAACCTTTTATTAGGCTCTCTTCATAGTGAAGTCTGGACACATCACCTCAGCCACACTTAGTAATATTTGTGGGCTCGTACTGCCCATGCCTTTACTGCACAAGTTGCCTTGGTGCTCCCAGTCTTGACAGGTAACACTTAAGCACCCTCTCATGCACATGTTTGTTTCAAAGCTACAGTTGCTAACTAAAGTAACTCCCACATGCGATTCTGTAACTCTAGACCTAACTGCAAAAATGCATGCAGTACTACGAGTTTGGCATGGAGTTCACATGATATGTGCACAACTTCAAATTTCGTATAGGCAACAGATAACTGGTAACCTGTTAGAGTAACAAAATGGATGCCAAGAAAAATTCACCCAAAGCCTTAGGCAGGAAAATGAGGTGTTGTGATGAGATAAATAGCAATCACTTTGATCGACTGACTAAAAGCTGGCAGGGGTATTGCATTTGACATGATTGAAATGAGCTGCAGCATGGCATGGTAACTGTGGCAGCCTTTACAATGCCGCACTCTCTGAATTACACTTGTGTGCACCCATATGCTGCAGCGACCAACTGTTTTTATTCAAGAAAGCCAGGTTTGTGGTTCAGCACACGTCATACGCTGGCAAACTCACTGATGAGTCAACTCCCTCAGATCATCCCATGAGTCTGAGTGAGCCCAGCTGAGCAGTATTTTGGCGAGTTTGAGCCCGAGTGAGCTCGGCTGAGTAGTATATTCTTATGAGTTCAAGTGAGCAGCTAAGTATAATTTTGGCGAGTCTAGATAGGGAGTTCCGATTATTTTGCCAACATATATATGGTCCGTGTACTTTCGAAATTCAGGTACGACACTTGCGCATAGGTTGGAAATTAAGCTTCTCGCCAAGTGACTACTGCAGAAATGATCATAGAGCTAGAGAAGAACGATACGCCTTAATGATGCAGCGTGCCGCGCGGGATCCATGTGTGCAGCGTTCCAGTGGATGGGTGCGTGTTTGGGAAATTAAGGGGTTTCGGCCCATCCACAGATAATTTCCATAATACCTTTCTCCATAGTGTATTATTGCGATAGCAATTTTTGGACACCCCAAGCGAATTTTCGCCATCGCCCTGATGTTTGGTTTAAAGTCTAAGTGTGACAAAAATTATAGTGCCCCGTTGCATCCCACATGCTGGGGGTAATTGCGAATGAAAGGGTGCGAGGGTGAGCCGAGAAGGATGGCAGCTTTATGCGCGCTGTCCACGTCCCGTGATCAAGCGCGCGCTAGGGTAGGAGAGCGCGCGACGTCTCTTGCCCGGCCGTGCCCGTGCATATGGCTGTCCGCGCGCAGCAGAGTGCATATACACGGCCCGCGCGTGCCACATTTTTTAAAGTAATTTGCGGCCGGTGTAAAGGCGGGAAGCCGACGTGGCTGCTGGTTTCACGAGTGTTGGAAGTAGCGTTATCTAAGTTTCTGACGAAACTTAGAGAACAGTGACTTAAAACAGTGACTTCCTTAGAGGGGCCAAAATTTTGGGGCGTATGAGCGGCACGTATAGTAGAATGCAGTGTTCCATTGTAAAAAAAAATTTGATGTAACAAAGTAGAGTGCTGAGCGTTAGGTCTTTGTTACATCAAGGTTCAACAAAAATTAAGCGCTGGAAATCAGCGCTGGACGCATATGCAACTCCTTACTCCACACTGAAAACATTTGAGAAAACATTTTTTAAAAATACTTTGTACATTTGTATAAATCCCTACCTGCAGATATTCCTCTGGGTTAGCCTAATTATGTGCTGCCTACTTACTGACGCAGCATACGTATCATTGCGAAATTTATAATTTTTTGCTTTTAGAAAAAGCATCGAGTTATTGAATTTTGCGAACAGAAAAAAAATTGCAACTTCCAATATAGCGCGCTTCCTAGGCTATTAAATAGCTACAATGTTCAAGGAACGCACTGTTTCCATGAGTGGTTTACTCATGCAGTAAGATGTACTGCTCCTACACCTTGTAATAAAAAGCATATGCATCGACACATAGCAGCTGATATTCTTGCTTATTTTCTCATCACAGAGGTAGATGGGGCACATGAACCTATATGCTCACACAAATCAACGTGACCAACTACTGCGGAGACATGGCAACGAATTCTTTGTTTACGTTGTACACCACAAGTGCGAGGTTTGCGCATTAATTTGACTTCATGAAGCCCTATTTATACTACAGGCTTTACGGCAATGCTTGCATGCAGTGCGGTGAAGCGCTCGACAAAACTGCACATATTATATGGTTTGTTTGATATTAACTCGAGATGCAAACGTTTGTGCAGGCAGGCAAGCAATGTTTCCATTCACGCAGCGCACCAAAAGAGCGTGGTATATGCATTGATCTGGTTTCATGACATCGTACTTTTGCCACTAGCTTTACAGCAGTGCTTGTGTATAGTGCTGCGAAGCACGACGGAACTGCACATTATTATACGGTGTGCTCGAAATCCACTCGAGATGCAAACGTTTGTGCAGGCAGGAAACGAATGATTTAATTCACGTAGCACAACACGAGAGCGCGCTCTATGCAGTCCTTTGATTTAATAAAACTATTTCTGCCACAGGCTTCACAGCAATGTGAAGCTCGACGGCTGTGAAGCTCGACGCAGCTGTAACAACATCCCACGGTACACCCGATTTTTACCGAGTTTGTTTTAAAGGGCCCCTCACAGGCTACATAACAAATTTTGGTTATACGCTGAAAGTTGTTACGTGCCCTCTAAGAAGTGTTCTACCGCAAGCATTTTTCAAATTGGTTCATTAACAGCAGAGAGAGAATGATTGAAGTGCCGCGAACACATGATTTCAGGAGGCGAGCCTCGCCGCCTATATAAACATTCTCTCGACTTTCCCCGTTTCGCCTGTGTAAGCGAAGTTCCTTCACTGCGTTCTCCCATACCGGAGCCGAGGGATCGCGCGGCGGGTATACCCTGCCGTCTTCTTTTTTTCACCGTCACCGGCACACTTCCGGTGACGGTGTCGCGCGAGCTCTTGCGCTTGTCTCGTTTCCTGTAGCGGACGATAATGCGCACTCTACACGAGAACACGTGATTAGCGGTATAAGTCAGTGCCCCAGCACTGAGGCAAACGCGAGAGGATGAAAGAGCATGATCACCCGCTGTGGTTGCTCAGTGGCTATGGTGTTGGGCTGCTGAGCACGAGGTCGCGGGATCGAATCCTGGCCACGGCGGCCGCATTTCGATGGAAAACACCCGTGTGCTTAGATTTAGGTGCACGTTAAAGAACCCCAGGTGGTCAAAATTTCCGGAGTCCTCCACTACGGCGTGCCTCATAATCAGAAAGTGGTTTTGGCACGTAAAACCCCAAATATTATTATTAAAGAGCATGATCGCAATGCTGGAACAGAGTAGACAATGACGTATAGTTTCGTTCTCTGCGCGCGTGCAAACGTCGGAAAAAGGAGACGAAACGGAAATTCATCTCTCTTGCTACAGTGCGAAGTAAAACAAAAGCACCCAGACATTCGGGTTGTATTTTTCATTATTTCTCTAAACTTTAATTAGTCCACTGAAGCAACAGATTCAACAAACAACTGATGCTGCCTTGAATCTAAGTCACGTGTTACTCTGAGTGCCATCACAGCACAGCCTGTGCTCCTATGCAGCAGCAAAGTTACGGGCATTCATCTGCTTGCTGCTGCGATAACATTATGACACTTGAACTCAGAGGTACGATTTTTGTTGTGTGAGGTTATAGATAGCCAGTAGGCTACTTGTCTGATGTTAAATGCTATGACCCACTGGCAATCCACGATGCACTCAATGAAAACGTTTTTATGCTGTGTGCGGCGCGTGACTCACCAGTGACCCACACGCAAGAATTCTCGCTCTTGTGTTGCCATCTGAGGTTTGAAATTGCAACTAATATATCTTTTTACTGCACTGGACATGGGGTGGCATGTTTGTTTCGGAGAGTGGAGTGGCGGCACATTTCTCAGTTGGGTTTCTTGTAAACTTTTCGCCGCAGTTCTTGAAATACGTGCCGTTGGAATAAGTACCTGCATTTTTCTTGCTACTCCCAAACTTTTCAGCGTGTCTCATAGATAGATCCTCATGCCCCTTATGGATGCAAAAAAAAAAAAAAGCACAATGCAGAGGAAACAAATAAACTTCGTTTTGGGCCAGAAGAATGCACCAGCAACTTCGCGATCACCAGCGGATGAGTCAAGTGCTTCAGTGTCAGATGTTCAGCAGTGGACAGACAGTGAAATCAGTGAGAAAGATAGTGTTTACGAACCATCACAGACCTCAGCCAGCATGTCGAATGGAGAGCCAGACCTGACTGATGATTCTGAGGTGAATGATTCAGGATACGATGCTCTCATTTCTCTCAGCCCATCTCTAGAGAAATGGACACCGGCAACAACCACTTCGCCTAGTGTGACACCACACTCTAGGCCGCCCACTATCATTCAGTTGCCATCTAGCCGTTATGCCCCATCTTTATGTTCACTGTTTATTACGGATGACATTTGGCAAATGATGGTCAATGAAACAAACAGGTTCACACAACAAGTGTTGAAGTCAACTACTCCTAAATCTAAATCACGGTTGAAAAATTGGACGGAAACCAATGCCAAAGAAATGAAAGCATTTATTCGAATACTGATTTGTATTGGTCTCCTCTGCCTTCCTACTCCCAAATCTAAATCAAAGTTGAAAAATTGGATGGAAACCAATCTCCAACAAACGAAAGCATTTGTTGGAATACCAATTTGTATTAATCTCGTCCATCTTCCTATCTGAGTCACTACTGGGCAAAAAGTAACCTGTATGGTGTTGAACTCATTCGTCAAAATATGAGCCGTGACCGCCTTTTCCCTACTTTTGAGGTTCCGGCATTTTGCGGACAATTAACTGGTTGCAGAGTTGCAGGATCATGTCTTTAAGATTCATCCTCTGGTAGAGAAATTGAACCAAAATATTTGCCACTGTGCTTGAGCCGGGAAAGGAGGTTGTGATAGATGAAACAATAGTGCCATGGCGTGGCAGACTTTCGTTCTTACAGAGTCAGGCTGTTCAAGGCATGTACCAAAGACGGTTACAGGCTAAAGGTTGATGTATATGCCGGAAAGTGTGACTGAACAGTTGGCATCGGACATGCCGAAGATGTATGCTTGAAACTCCTGCAAAATTACAAGGAAGTCGCGTGCCCGCTGTACGTAGACAACTTCTACATGAGCTTGCCGCTCACTCTTCGCCTTCTAAAGGAAGACACTTTCATTCGTGGCACAGTTCGCTCAGTGAGGAAAGGGCTGCCAAAAGATCTCACTGAAGTAAAGGTTGCAAATGGCAGTGTTACCGGACTTCAGTCCAAAAATGGAGTGAAGGCACTGAAGTGGATGGACAAGAGGCCTGTTCTGATACTCACACCTGTCGCCAAATATGAAGCAACTTTGGTGGACAGTGGGAAGAAAACAAGGGACGGCGCACCAATCATGAAACATCAGGCCGGTCTCGATTACAATGCAGCAAAAAAGGGCATCGACTATAGTGACCAAATGACGTTATACCACAACTGCTTTAGAAAAGGACTCAAGTGGTACAGAAAGGTAGCTGTTGAGTTGCTTGTTGGAAGTGCCATCATAAATGCGTGGAACATTCGTGGCATGCTTGAAGGAAGCTCTACGCCAATTATAAAATTTCAAGATGAACTGGCTCATTCACTGTTCGGCCCTCGTCAAGACAACATCGAAGAAACTCGTGGGAGAAGTGTCCACATGCTAAGAAAAACTGGCACATCGGCACACGACACTCAGTGGCACTGCACTGGCTGCTATGCGGCCAACAGTACCAGCAATAGCCCAAACACTATGGTGAGAGTGAGAAAAGTGACCACTTTCTGTGAATAACGCTTCGGCAAGCCATTCATCTGTTTGTTGTGCTTTAATTCTAAGCACAAGTAACCTGAGAAGCAAGCTAGCTTCAACTGTAAAATGAGTAGGATGAAAACTTCAAGACATGGCTAATGTTCATACTAAATTTTAGCCTTTCTCTAACTAATAAATATTTCTAACACAGGAACTGACTTCTTGTCTTTTCTAATGGCAAGCACTTTGTAGTTCAGCATAGGTTTCTAGCATCTTGAATCCATTGAGGGGCCAGAGAATGTATTAAAGAAAGATAAAAATGCATAATGTTGTGCTGAATGTGATCAAGACACATGTACAAGAAACTATAGTTATTAGTTCGATGAGGACAGTAATGTGCTTTAGCAAGTTAGAAATTTGTTACCAACTTGCCCACATTCACATCTTAACAGATTTAACAATGTTTCCACTACGTGGAGAACCTTGATCTACAGTGCTTTTATCACTCTGAAGAAGGTTGGTGTTCCTATTATAACACGTGTACTTAAGAAGCTCAATCTCTCAGGATTTCATGTTGTTTTACGTGACATAAGCTTACGAGGCTTACAGATTACGTGCTCGTATCTCAACGTAAACACTAACTTCCTTTTCAATGATTTTCATTTCTGTAAAAGCACAGTAAATTTCGTCAGATGAGAAGTGCAAATGCGTTTTTTATTCTTTCATACTTGGTGCTTGCTATTATACAACTTACTTATATTACAACTTGCTTGTTTAAAAAACTCATAAAGAACACTCCCCCCACTTTTTTCTTTTTCTTCTTTTACTTTCAATTGACTCTGACTTTCATTATGTTAGTAAACTTCAGAAGAGCTTGCTCTCAGGCTAGTTTGTACACACTGCTAAGAATGAAAAAATGGAGAGAAATTGGGACAAGAAAGAAAGGCCTACAGAATGCTGATTTGCGCGCAGCAATTTATATCAAGGATGGGGTGCTGGACCAGGGAAGCTAAGAAGCCGCCACAACAAACTAGGGGAGCTAGGTAAATGGCTTCGATGTCCACACAGAAACATAAATATAGGCATGTTAGAGAATGCTGTGTCATTCAACAACCCCGTGAATGTTGAAAAGTGGGACAGTGATTAGCTGAAAAGAGTTTCAGAGAGCTCCAGGGAGTGGGGAGATGGATACGGTAAGGGGGCTAGGCTGGTGACGCGCATTAAGGGCATCAAGAATGAAGTGAAAAATTATGGAACATAGGGGGATTGTCTCATCACTGCTCGATCGCTCTACACCAGATAGCCGTGGCCAGTTGCCTTAGCCGAGATTCACCAACCCTGTCATAGCATGTGCTGTGCTTGCTGCTCTGCAGTCTTTAAAATAGGCAGGTGTCAGGGAAGCATGCCCATAATGCCTGCAATTAAGTAATAGGCGACTTGCAAAATAGTGCCCGCTCTCTTCCATACACAGCCATGGCTGAACCACTCACTAGCAAATCTGGTAAGAAAATAACGCTGACCTCCACTGTTACTTGGGCTGCAACAAGTCTGGGCTGCAAACAAGAAGACACAAGACAGAGCACTGTCATGTTTTTAGCACAGCTCGCTTTCCTAAGTAATGTACCAACAAGGTCATAATATACATTATATAAATACATCAATTTGTAAACAAAATGTTATTTTTAATATAGTCATTTTTAAAAACAGCACAAGGATGATAGCATAATTTTAGGCGTAGTGGCTGCATGCCTTAGCAATGAAAAACTTTTGTCAGAAGTTAAGCAAAGTTGTTTTGGCAACGTAAAAATGTGCATCCTCATTGCTAAAGCATTCCTGTCCGGGGAGTGCTAGGAGTTTGTCTTGGTGTGATGTAAAACCCTCCACACATTTATATAGTGCGAGAGAGAGAGGTGATGGGGGAGTGGTAGTGGCCAGTGGAGAATCCTTCCCTGAAATAAATTTCTGGCTACGTCACTGAATGTCTGCAATGCCTTGTAATAGCAATAGGTCTTGGATGGAAACACTATAGATGATACCAGTGAACCTATTGAGCCTATTCCTGTTTAGTGAGATGATGGATGTTTTCCCAAAGAATTATATAAACTGTACAATGGAATGTTTTGTACCACCTGTAATAACCATGCTGTAAGAAAAAACAGAAAGGCTGAGCTTAAATGTTGTAGGAAATCTCTTAAGAGGCTCGAGGATAGGTATAGATGACTAACTCCCGTATTCTCCACTCAACACTCCACCTGGATTCAAATGCACAGCAGCCCCGCTCCTTGACAGAGGCGGTTGCTTAGCTTTAATTAAACTTCATGTCAATTACTGTGAAACACAGCGTCGTCTTCAGTCTAGGGGTGGCACTGCGCTCAGCTCAGTGGAATGAAGCTTCCAGTCATAGATGGTTTCAGAATACAGGGTAAGTGACCTCACATTTTACTCTCTTCGTCGTGAAGTCTAGACACCAAAGCCTCGGTTTGAACAAGTAATGCTTTAAGCGCTCTCTCATGCATATGTTTGCTTTAAGGCAGAGTCAGCTTACTATTTCCTGCTTCTCCCACATGCAAATGACACAAAAATATCTCAATAAAATGATTGTGATTTAAGTGGTACACACTCTCTGCAATGTGATTAAATGTTTGTAATAAAAGAAGCACTACTCATGTGCTGGTCAGCATCTGCAGCAATATGTTCACCAAGATATTTTTTTTGTCTCAATATATTCGATATTGTTGCAAATTTAAGAGGTTTTGCAGCTAACATGTAGCTGTTTACTTGTGTCTCGAGAACATACAGCTTTAGGTGAGAGGAGCGCTATATTGCATGAGACAAAGGAACATTTTTAGACTGCTTGTTTTATTTTTGTGCAAAAAACAATTGTGAAGGTTTTAATTGAAAAGTAATACAGTAGGTGTTGGCAACGCGAACAAGCCATGCAAAGTGTAAGCATTAGAAATGAACTATCCAGATGAGGACCCCCCACCCACTGATATATGTCAATGCTATAATATCAAATGCTGTGACATTTAACACATATGGTAACTAAAAAAAAGGATAACTAAAGCAAGAGCAGCATTAATAAAACAACAATATTAACTGCAAAATTTATATAATTTTTCTCAAAAATTTTATCTTAACATAAACTGTGGCCTCACACACAGTGGGCACCTTTGCTAACAACCTTCACATTTCACTAGTGCTAATTCTAGCTTCCCTCTAGCTTCTAGCTTGATTCTAGCTTCTAGCTCAACTGCAATGTTTTGAACGTCAGGGCATGTGCAAGTGAAAATTAGTTTGTGATGGGCCATGTGGATCTGTTTCTCTGCCTGAATAATAGGGAGAGGAGGGCAATATAATTCCCTTGAGAACTATTAAGCAGAAGTAGCATGGTGGATGAGGAGCAGTGGCTGGGATAAAACATTTCAGGAGTTCAATGTAGTAAGGATACAGGAGTAATATGATTAACTTCGCAAGAATATGAGGCCATTATAACACTAAGGGAAACAGACTGGCCCATCACAATGAATTTTCAAATATTGTAACTGATCTAGAACACCTTGCACGGCTGCTGTAATTAGGAAAAAAAATGTAGCATTGTCTTAAAAAGACAGCTTTTTTGTTTGTTTACTCTGCTATGCCACTGTACACATTATCACTATTACTTTTTTTTCTTTTGGAACAGAAAGTCACCATATGCCTGGAGGTTTTAGATCACCTTCTTGGTGTGCTCCCGATATATGAACAGTTCGAAAACATTAACATTGTTGCTTGGTTTATTGCCCAAGTAGACCGGCACGGAACGACTGACTAAGGAAGCAGGCATGTGAATATGCACACCCTGTATCCAATCAACCCCTATATCAATCAATTTTGTACAATTAGACCTCCATATATTGAACTTTAATGTTACAAACCGTTTTACTTTGCAGAACTTATTTGGTGTGCATATAGAAATCTTCAATTTATTGTATTCTGTTCATCTGCAATTTCAATTTACTGAAATTATAAATTCTTCTAAAACTTAAATGAGGATATGTGTTGCATTTGAACTGTAAATTCTATGGACGTACAAGCGCTTTTCGGGAGTAAAGCTTCACGATTTCCTTCCCAAGTTTATTCGACTTAAGGACAAAATTCTGCAGCAAAGTTATAAAACGACCACAGGTGACAAGCAGCTGAATGCGAGGTATCTGGTACAGACCGACGGGGGAAAACTTACAAATCACAATAGCACACATTCAGGCAAGTATGTAAACAGGCGAACTAAGCAGGGAACAAAAACAACACAGCACTGCTTTCATAGGTCCCGAATGATCAGAGTTTCGTCAGTGTTGGTGCAAGCACGCATCCGCAGATAAAACGGCTCCCACCGTGCATTGCCCAATACTTCGAGAGCTGACGCCTACACAACGTATCGTATAGTGTTCGAATGATGCCGCGACAACGCAAGTACTTGCAATAGGGGCGACGACCTTCCACAACTTCAGAACATCACAAAAGACCGTTTGCACATGTACTAACCTGCCAAACAAACTAACCACGGCAGCGAATACCACTTAAATCGAAAATACAACGCAGAAACACCTCGAAAAGGTTTCACCATAGAGAAAGGTTACGCCCTGTTTCACAGACGCTCACAAGAAATTCAAGAAATGTCCAAAGCGCACTACCGCCGCCTTTTAAAAATCCAACGGGAGTCAAGCCAAATCAGTAACAAGTTGGCTATTTGGGTGAACGCAACGCACCCGTTCGAACCACCGGGTACGCGCAACGCCGGCCCCTGTCTCTACGAGAACGATGCCAATCCGAAGTCACAATATACCGGCATTCCCATGCATACCACAGCGCAGCAGCGCCAGATTTCCCTCTAGGTAATGTAGTGAGAAACTCTATGGATGTTCTATGGTTTGGCCCATAGAGTTTGGCCCCCTATGTATCCAGTAGGCGCAACTATGCCCATAGATTTTCTCATGGCTATGCGTGTAGTTTTTATTCGGTGCGCGTTTGTTCGGCTGCCCTGCTGTGGCTCTGCCTGCAGAGCGGAAACACTAGAACCATGCTAAAACCATAGAATTTCTTACAATAATAATTATTGTATGAAAATCTATAGATTTTTATACAATATATATGGCTAAAACCAACCGCGCACTTTGACGTGCGATCACGTGCAGGGCCACCAGGTTGGCTTCAATCGCGTTGCGGTATCCCTCTAAACGTTTTTCCAGGCCCCGCACACTCTCAAGTTCAACAAATGGCCACAGAGGGCGAAAAATCAATCGAGGCGCGTTGCAGCGTAAGCGCGCAAGTGGAGCTACTGTAATTTGGTCGAATACTTTAATTTGTGCTTTCTCTGCTAGGGGCGCTGAACATGCTGAATTTTTCACTTTACACAAACCATTGACATAAACAATCGAGGTGTCTAAGGATGCTTTTTACCTCAGGCAAATAGACAGTTGATTTTTTTTTAAATTTGATTGTTGAAGCTGCTTTTTAGTCATAGCGTCAAGGTTTTTGTGCTTGATTAACCACCGACAGCCTATTGGTATCGATGTGTTTCCTGGCCGTTGGCGTTCGAATACTACGGCGGTAAAACATTTCCGAAAGCATGCTGGTTTCGTCTGCGAGTCACTACATAGACTTGCTGTAAAGAGGTCTACTCTTGGCAAAAAATAGTGCCTCATTTTGTTTAGGCGTTGATTATCATAATGAATGCGGTGGAGGTTGAGGGAGTACGCTTGAAGGTACGTTTTTATGCCGTTGATCTCCATAACACCGTAAGTACGCAAACCGATGTCACAGAACACTCGATGCATCACTGTGTGTTCTCCGTCATCGCTTGTTTGCTGTACGCCTACTAATTCTTCATTTCTTCTTCAAGTGTTGTATCCTCCTTTTGTCCTTGTTCTCTTGTGCTTCACTTACAGTATGTCGTTCCGTCAGCTGTATAGCGCATTTGCAAAACCAATACGTTTGATAAGACGCAGTGGTTATCATAATTTCACTACACATGTATTAAGTTGGCACATATGGTTCAGATACAGATACCTGTATGCGGACTTGCACGACGTTGATGCGGAGATTAGGATAATTATGACACCCGTAAGGAAGAGGCAGCTGACGGCCGTAAGCTGTTGCGTTCTTTCCGCCAAACTACCCGGCCTGGTAGTGCTGTAAAGATGCTGTATAAAAGTGACACGCGGTGACAGGGAAATTATTATACTTAGCAGCCGACCATACGTTTTGTAGCTTAGGTCTTCTTGTGCGTTTGTGCTACCCTTATTAATGAGCCATTTCTTGACTATGTAACCGCGTTTGTGTGGATGCGTAGACGTGTGCTTTTTGTTGTACTTGTAAAATGCAAATAAAATATTTTCAGGCTTACTCAATCTTTGGTGTCGTGTGCGTTTATTCCAGTCTAGGCCATCGTGCCACCTGGAAACCGCATTCTGTCAGTAGCCCTACACGAAATGCAACAGCTGGAGCGCGGCGGCACAACTCGGGGTAACGGCGGCGTAATAAACGAAAAACCGCTCGGGATGCCCTTAAAAGTCAGTTGAGAGTGTGCCTTAACTCGATATGACTCAGCGCTACATGTATTCTGCTGCGCCTCTTTCGTGTTCCCGCCAGTTTGGTTGCTGTGTGGCAAACGTAGCGCCTACTTATATATGTAGGCGTTACGTTTGCCACACAGCAATTAAACTCGCGGGAGCACGATCAAGGCGCAGCAGCCAGAAACCCAGTAAAGCCACAGAACACCTGGTAAACTGTGCAAAACCCCGTTTCCGTTTCCTGTTGTACAGCGCCACCCGTGGTCGCATACTTTAGTTCACGACGCCACCGCTACGCTTATTTCCGTAGCACTGTGGAAGGTACAGTTTCCCTTCTCTAAGTTTGTATAGGTGTTCTGTGGTTTTTCTTCCTCCACGGGCGTTCCCATGCATGCACACCACAGCGCAGCAGCGCCAGATTTCACCCTATGCCTGCCTCTGCCTGCATTAACCTGCGCACCTGCGTTGCGCTGTTGATGGTGCGAACCCCCAACTACCCCCAAGAAAAACAGCGGAAGTCGTTCTTGGTTTCGCTCGTGTTTCGTTTCCGGTGCTCAGGTTAAATGTCGCGAGGATGAGCTATCGACCAAATCAGGGTTTATATCGCACGCTAGACTTCGTTACACCTGTGACACGAGTATGGGGCATTTTTTCTGCAATAGGTGAGCTGTTTCTGTATTAGCAAGGTACTTAAAACTGTAAGCACATAAACCTCGAGCAGCGAAAAAAAAAAAGAAAAGATGAAGGGGACTGCTACTGGGGGTATCGTAGGACGTGCACGCTGTTTACTGCTTAAATCGTTAAATCAGTGATCGTTAAACAATGATGCGAGATAGTGTAAACAGGTCGCGTTAAGAAGCATGTCATCCCACGTTACTTTGCCCTTCACTGTGCAAGTGTCATTGAAAGTTGCTTGCACGTGTGCTAGCAGCGTGGATGCCTGCAAACCCGAGAACGTATGCCCTGTTAATAGCGCAAAATTTTCCGAGCAGCAGGCCACAATTATTTTTTTCTCTTGTTACACTGTTCAGTAACGACACTGTTCAGTAACACTCGTTTAATGCTCTTGCACGCGTGAGCAGGGTATGCATTTTTCTGTAATAAAATCAATTCCTAATTGCTGTTCTCGGAAACAACCCTTTTCGACACCATGCCATGTGCCTCACTCGCTCGCACTCTCCATCTAATTTGATGCCGTTCTTTTCTTTGCACTTGTAGTTTACTGGGGTATAGGCGCTGACATCACGTATCACGGCGACTCCTTGGGGCCGTATATACTGTGGGTATCAGATGTTCTCTGTAGCTGTGTCATTTAATGTACTTCAATATTAATGTTGTGAAGACATGCGCTGACATCTGCCAACTCGCATTTCAGGGTTTCAGCTGTGTTTATTACGCTCTTTGAAACAGCATTTGCTGTGGACCTTTTCCTCGAGGTTTGCATAAGGTATGTAAGTACTATGACCTGCTGCATGTACTACATGTAATGTGTATTCATTAAAAATAAATAAAAGTCTGCTTAGGAAACTTATAATTGCACACTGAAAAATAAGCAGAAAAATTAAAAGAAAGGTAAAATCTGCTGCAGGAAAATTTTCACTATACACTGTAAGCGTCCAACTAGCCTCCATACAGTACATGCTAGCAGACATGCAGACATACTAGCTTAGTAGGAAGAATTGGTAGGCTAGTTTGTTAGACCTGTGGAAACGGTGAAAAATTGAAAAATGCCAGAACAAGGAGATGCAATGCCTCATCCCAAGTTCCCTATGTGGTAGTTTCCTCATGTAGTATGATTATAGAACTGTCACTGGGCACTGCATATTGTGCACAAGATTGGTATTTAAGTAGGTAAGTCACCTCGATTAATTGGGAACACATGTATCATACTGAAGCTCTGTCACACTGCAGTGTAAATGAATGACTGGAGTGTTGCATCCAGCTATATCTAAATAACTTACTATCATGAAAAATGGCCATGATAGACAGTCTTATTTTTGACTATGATATGGCTTCTAGTTCAATTTTGTACGCAGTGAAGCTTTGTTCACCTGGATATTATGACATAGAAATGTTCATTGAAGAGTGATAGTAATGCAGAGAATAAGTGAGTGTGGCATGGCTTCACAAGAAATGAACTTTTCTATTTGTTTATTAATTGCTGGGAGGGCATAACTTTGGCATCTCACTGTTATTCATGATAGAGCAGTGGTAGTGTGACAGCTTAGGTTTTAGTTGAGTACAGTCGTGTGACTACTTAGAGTTTTTTAAATATCAAGTTTTTTAAGCAATAAACTTGACGCGACACATGTAGGTAGGGTCATAGTAGCAGCAGGCAGACTAAGCTGTAGAAGTAAGCATAATTTCTTTATGCAGGTGTTTTTGCACTATTGGCAGACAAGCAGACAATTAATGCGGGCTGCACTCATCAGTTCCATCTCCCAGAAAAAAAGACTGATGTTCAGCAGTTGTAAACCATTACAGACTAGACCTGTAGTGCATTGCAATTCTAATACAGGTTCCTTCTTCACTAGTCTTTTTCAAATTTACCACAGTTCAGTGTTCTCTGACTTCAAGGGAGGAGAGAGGCTATTGCCTTCGCCTGTGGAGAGGAATTCGATGGGTAGATCTGTGGCGGAAAAGCATCCTTTACTTGGCCTTATCCATCCTGTGCTTTGCTTACCACAGCAGTTCCTGGTTAGGTGGCTATGCTGGTGAGTTCGAACATTTTGTTGATAAAGCTCGCAGGTTAATAGTTTCACATGCTCACCCTCCTCCGTTTTTTAACATTATTATTCTAGGTGCCACAACATTAGTTCTGTGTGTCCTTTACCTCATCCTTACCTACAAGAATCACCTTGAGGTCAAGGAGGCTCTTTTGGCTGACAAAGAAGCATCGTATGACAGGTACTTCTGCTGGCTTTGTCTTTGTAATGCTTACACAGGGTTCATACAGCTTCTTGAAATCCTTTGAAACCCTCGAATCTGGAGAGATTGAAAATAAATGTGCTCCTTGATTTATTTGAAAGCATGAGTTGGTGGCAGCTTCTGAACATTCAAAATAACAAACCCCGCATTGGCACTATGCCGTGGACACTGTCTATTGGGAAACAATCCTATATATTCTCTTTAGGGAGTTCCACTAAGTGATTGCAGTCTGGCATGCCCACAGCCATTGAAGACAGGCTTGTTTAATTCGCCATGCCATAGTGGTGCTAGACAAAGCCTGATCAAGCAACCAGGCCGTACCACTACTTTTGTTGGTTTACATTGCAACCATCATGGCTTCATTTTGGAACCATGGCTTGAGAAATACATTTTGAGAAAGCCATTTGACTTTAATGTGACAAGTATTATTGCATGAAGCTGGACACTACCAACACTCGTCGAGCGAAGTGTGTGATGTGCCACAAGGCGATTGACTGTGTCACAGTGGGAAAGTTGACTCTGAAATGCCACCTAAAGAGCTTGAAGCATATGTGCAGTTCAGTGGCTGCTTAGCTGTGAAGAATTGTAACTAAGAAGAAGGAGATTTGAATATTTTTTAGTTTATTTGTATGACTAAAGTTTGTATTTCATCAACCTTGAAATCCTTGAATCACCCTTGAATTTTGTGTCAGATTCTCTGTATTAACCCTGCTCGCAGCACAGTACACTTTTGCAAAAGAGTAAAGTGATTTCAGTGGATGTAAAATGGAAAAATACCTGTGTGCTGAGATTGTGGTACCTCAGCTTTGCCTCAGAGATCCATTTTCGATAATAATAAAACTAATTAGATGGAATTTATGCACAGTATATAAAGTTTATTCTAATTTCGAATATCATTTCAGTTTCTCAATATCTTTATATTTTCCTGTGCCCCCTGGAAGTGGGAAAAGTAGGGCCTCTTGTGAAAGGTTTGGACTTCATACCAGGCCTATGACAGGCCTAAGAGAGTCTTATCAGATAGCCTATGTTGCTTCTTGTAAACAAGTAATTGCAAATAAGTTCAAAGATAATTTTCTGTTAGCTTTATAATATATAGAGAAAAAAGACGACTATAGTTATTGGGAACATTTATGATTAATTCCCTAAAATGCACGTGATCAAAGTTGCTACAAATTGCAATAAAACCTAGGTACTTCCATTTTACACATCCTTGTGCGTGAACACACAAAATTTGACTGAAGTTGAATCGCATTAGATACAGGAATGTTTGTGCACGAATAGTAAAAATAGCTTAAGATTGAGAAAAGAGAAACACGAGGTTGAAAGTTTCTAAACAGGCTTTTTACTGTTGCAGACGATGAATATGCATAAAACTTGGCCAGAATGCACGCAAGTCTTTAGTATAGGTATTGGGCGATAATTGCTTAAATTGGTTTTTATCTTGCTTAATTGTTTAATTATTGCTTAATTGTTTTGTATATTGCGGTAACTTTTGCTATTTGCATGAGCGTTGGAAAAATACCTGTTGATAAGACCAAGTTGTAGATATGTGTTAGCAATTCTGCTATGACGTCTAATACATACTTTATTGGTCCCATTTCCATGCAATCAGGATCACAGCTGCGACTATTTTTTATTCTACCGAATAGTGTAATTACTTCAGAACGGGAAGTTGGTTTAAGAAAAAGCGTGTTTGGTATCGGATGAGTGTGAAAGCTTCAAAATTTTTCTGCTGCATAGGTGGTGCTTTTAGAACCCTCGTGCGCTCCTTCCTCCAGCCAGGCATTCTTCGCTAGAGTGCTGTGCCAAGATTTAACTTCGGCTATCTGTGTTCTAGAGATTCTTTTGATTCTTCTCTGGTCTTCCCTGGTCTCTCTGCTTCCTCAGAGTGTTGAGCTTCTGAGTTGGAAGGACGCCCTACTCCTATAGAGCCTCCTCAAAGCCTTTATGGCCTTTGTTCAACCACAGTATGGATATAGGAATGGCCATCTCCACAGCGGTGCATGAAGCAAAGTTTGTTTTGGGGCACAGCAACCAAACCAAGCTGTTGAGAGATTCAGCCACATTTCGGGTTTGCCCTAAATAAAGTGAAACAACAGGTTTTAAATAATTTTTATTGCTTGAAGTAAGCAGTTGTCATCAACAGGCTACTTCCATACAGTTTAGCAATAACTATACATGTCGTTGTTGGCCAGTGGCCCAAACTTAACCTGTCGTTGGCGTTGACAAAATCCCCAAACGAGACATCACTCAAGGCACAGCGCAAGTCGTCATTATCACTGCAGAGCATATTTCCATTTTGTCAAGGGCACACACATGTGAGAGCTGTGCTGCCTTGGTCCTACAGTTGTGTACATGTACGAGTTGTGAGAGAAGAATCTGGGGACTGTGCCTAGGTACTACGGAGGAGGACACACTCTGCTCCGTTCATCCCCAACCTATGGTAGTGTGCACTACATAAGAACCAGCGCCAAAATGGTCCAAACGGAAACACAGCAGCTGATAGAGAGTTTGTAATGGCGAAGCATAGAACAAATTTGCAGTAACATTGTCTCATTACCCACTGGTCTGCAGCCACTAAGTGGCATTCTACCTAAGCCACCCCCCACACTGCGCACTGGGTCGCTTCGCTCCCCTTGGCAGGAACAATGTATGGTTTCTCACCCGGACTTCCCAGTGCACTTGAACTAAGCAAAAAATCCAATTAACAGGAATTGGCTGTATTATTATTATTACTATTATTAGAAAACTGAGTTTTGAATAGTGTTCCTTTGGTGAACATTTTCAACTTCTTTTTTTTTCTCAGAATTAAAAATATTGACCAAGTATTTTTGTTCGATCTTACTTAAAAGTAAACTAGTATGGTATGTCTTCATAAGTAATGCAGAGGATGGCAATTATTTTCTAGGTTTGATGCACTGGAAGAAGAGGTAGACGAAACACTTCCAGAGCCTGATGTTGACACTGTTGGTGACCAAGATCGCATTTTGGAAGTGTGAGGACCTGACAAGCTGTTGCTTGCGCATCTATGTGCCACAGCAAACAGCAGCTTGTGCCACAGTCAGGCAGCAAAAACTGCTCTAGGAAGTGTTCTGCAGTCGGTAATAGTGAGTCCTTTGGGCACCACCATGTTGTACAGAGGCACCTTGCCATATTCATTGAGCTATTGATCTGATGTTATATGCAGTGTGTCATCTTTTTGTTAGCGCCTTTACACCTGTGCTATTTTTTAGGCATCTAGATGTTCCAGAGCCATTTAGATATCATTCTGGCAAACTGATATTTCTGGCCATTTTGGTATTCTAGTTGTTTTTTCAGTCATGTGTTGCTCTGGGTTTGTCGTATTGTGGGCTGCTGGAGGCTTGGCTGTTCTTTGTACTTAATATGTTTAATGTCTTTCCACTTGCTCATTTTGTTCAGAAAATGGAAGCAAGGGTTCATTGATCTGGTTGCCGTTTTTTGGCCTGCAATTTGCCATCCATTTTATCCTTGTCTCTCTCATTTATATCAAGATATTGCACTTTTCTTTTTACAATCACTTGCATTATTACCTTGTAATGACATTTAGCATTGACAACCTGTAGCATTGTTTTTTTTTTTTTTTAAGATCCATTATAAAGTTCTACACTTGTTGCCTTTACTGATGCTTGGTGTAAAATTTATGCTAAGGTATAGGTACTTCACTCATCAAGTCACTCTTGTGTGGTATTAGGGACTTGGTGACCTGTTTTGTCACATCATCATGTTTTGTTAGTCTTGTGGTGCTATTAATTGTGGGGCTGCAAACGGGATACCCATACAAGGGCTTCATTTAATAACAGCTGCAAGTGACAGAAGTTAAAATACCTACTGTGCCAACGCTGAGCTCGAAGATTGTTGTTTAACTCATGCAGAGAAAATGGTGTGTTTTAGTTTCAGAATTTTAATGTGAGATTACTTTTCACCTTAAGGATTATTTATTTAGCATGCAGTAACTTTTCCTTGTGCCAGCCAGTATGAAAAAATGCCATTCTTTACACTATTCTATCTCTATGTTAATAGCAGCTGGCAAGCACTACCAGTAGACTGAAATGTGCCTGTGATGAAAAGTGAACCCAGTTGGTGGTTTAGTGGTAGTCAAACTGTATATTCAAAACCAGTTAAGAGGTTCATGAGCATTTTTTGTTTACTCTGTGGTGATAGTTCTCTTTTTCTAGAAAGATTCAGGCCAACTGGGCACTATAACTTTACACTCAGTTGATTTGAATGAGTTTTCAGAGCACTAAACATGAAGGAAGGGGGCTGTTATCCCTGATTCAGCTTGCTTGCATTTCTGTGGGTTCTATTGCATTTCTGTGAACTTCCTCTGTCAAATTTCTGTCAGTTCAGCTCCAAGTGGCTCTTGTGTAACAGGTCTTGAATCTCGCAAAGTACAAGTCACTTGCACGTTCAGACAATTAAGCATTCCAACATCAAAATTATTTTGTGCTACATGCCTCCGTGCACCTATTTATGTGCTTGAACAGTACAGAATAGAATTGGTAAGGTAAATGCATTTGTTTAGCGCTTAGTTACTCATTTGAAATGCTCAGTTGTGCACTTGCTCTTTATAATCATGATCAGCAGCTTTTAAAATCTGGACTAATTTTCACAAATGTAAGTTGGCCTAGCTGTGCAACTTTCAGAGACAATGTTCATTTATACAGTGATCGTCCACTGTCAGAAAACTGCTTCTAAAGCAGTCTTGCCATGGCCTTGCCCTTTGACATGACACATTGTGCAACTTTTCAAGCCTGTGCACCCTGGTAGTTTTCATTATGGGTTCCTTTGGACAATTACCAGGGCTACGAATGTGTGCTGTGGCATTTAGTAGTGCTTATCAACACGCTCAGCAAGTATGAAATGCAGGTTTTGACAAAAGCTCTAGTGGTTGGGAATGATCATGGCACATTTGTGTAACCCCTTCAGGCGCCGTGTGCAGTTTCGCACGCCAAGATAGTGCATCAAAAGGAAACGCACTGATTAAAATAATGATATTTAAGCAATTCACATACACCTTGAACCACTTCTTATTGGATTGTGCTGCAAGCTTGAATAATATATGTGAAGTGTCTTCTTAAAACGAGTTTGAAGGAGGACAGTTGGGTGTTTGCTCTCGATGTCAGTATGTTGTTGTGTAGCAAGTCATTGTTTTCACTGTTTTACATCAGGTATATTTTTCAATCTGCTTGATTTTCAAGTACACTAAACAAGAAACACTTGATGCTCTTATATTTGACGTTTCTGTAGAGAGTTCTCACATGGAGTCTACACTCTGTGGATGTGACAAAACTCTGAAAAAAAAAATTCTTAATCTATTCTGCAGCTGTAGGTGTTTCATGATTCTGATGATGCAACAAATCTGGTAAAACTGTATCTTCTCTGGACAGAATTAACTGGCGCCTGAAGGGGATAAAACACTAGTAGTTTAAAAGAACAACAGAACTGTTAAAATAAGCAAAAGAAAGAACATTATTACGAAGCATGGTACAATTTAGTCGCGATCCTGAGTAGCACAATGTAGTACCAGCTCTAAAAAATTTATGGTATGCAAGATCTACAAAAAAATTTTACTTTCGGTGCAGTCTAAACAAGCAGCGTTGAAGTGGGCGTTGTAATGTGCGGGTCATGCACGAAGTGCTGATCACGGCGCCAAATTTGTGGCTATGTGCCCAGGCTAAACAGTACTTCAGTTATTTTTGTTTATTTTTTTTCCTCCTTGTTCTTACATTTTCTAAACTTCTGGCCCTAGTAGTGCACTCTTTGCCGTATGCAGACCAAGCTGTGTGCTAGTAGAGCCAACTCTAGGTGTTGTCCTTGGCCTTCTATTGCTTTCGTAGTGTTACAGAGCTCTGGAAAATATGTAGAATGCTTGCCCCCACTCTCCAGAGCTCTGTACCTTTGTTATTCCAACAGAAGTCTATGCAGCTGGCAAATCAACAGCTCTAGTTACACACAGTGACATTTATACACCATTAATTTTGGATTCAGCATGCCACCTATACACAGCTCTGTGAATAAGAGAAAGGAGATGCCAGGGGCACTTTGTACAGGCTGATTCTGTATTTTAATTGTGTGTGCATTTCACACGTGAGTGTGTGCATTGAAGCTGTAGGTAATGGCAACACCCTGAACATGCTCCTTTTTTCCCATTCAGGAATGCGAGCACTTGTGAACCAGAATATGCAGGTGCACATAAAAGCTGGTGAGAGTTGACCTTTCACCCTTGCTTTGACAGAGCCGATGCTCCTTGTTGCATTTGCATGTATGTTTTGATGTTTCATATTACATTCGCATATATGACTCAATTGTGCTATAATAATCACATCACGTGGCCATAGTAATGAAGTCGTATGAATTGAGAAATCATCGCTACCATGGTCCTCTTTTGTGTACAGGGTTGCTTATATAGTTGACTGCCGCTAATTCAACTCCAGTTAATTCAGTCCTGACCGAAGGCTCCAGCAGGTGCGCATGCATTTCTATGGGCCCAAACTTTCATTGTTTCTATATTAAAATAGGCCTTCGCCGGATAATTTAAACTTCACCAGTCAGCACGCACCTACTTGGCACCTATGGGGACCCCAGCAGCGACCCCTTTAGTGGCAGCGTCTGTCTCGGCGAAGCTTAGGAGTTGTTTAATTCGTTGAACGCATCTCCCAATGAAAACACCCATTTTTGGCCTACCCTAGGAGGATTTTCAAGCAATAACGGTAGCTCACAATATCTTATTGTGATGTTTACCCAATTCTAATGCGCTTTTTTTTTTTCTTAGAAAATTGGTTTAAGAATTGCTTGGCACGGTTCAGTCGGACATAAAACCGAAACCACTTTTGTGGTGTACATGTGCTTTACCTCATATCGCATGTGTATTGCGGCAAAGCTGACTTTGGGAAACCTGTCACCAATGTGCAATACATATTAGATCATTACCCATTTTTCCTGCTAAAATATTGGATGCACGTTGGATTTATGATTTGTTTAGGAGATTTAATGTCATATATACATCAGTTTTCTACTTCAAACACAGAAAGTGGGCACGCATTTGATTCGGGGATGTGTTAGAATAGGGCAAATACTGCTAAATGAATCAGTGGTGTGTTTTTGCATATTTTTCTGCATTTTCTTTCATTTGACCCATCGGGTAATTAGATTTATTTCGTAGGTCTCATCAGGATCGAATTAACGGAAGTCAACAATAGTAATATTACAGTTGCCTTTTCTATGCGAAATAACTGGCAGTGTTCATTGTTACCTGTCTTTAGAAAGTAGATATGATGTGAAAAAGAAAATTTTTGGTTTCTACATTTTTCCCCTTTTTCTTGTTTAATATCGTGATCTTTCTTTAAGGTGTCCTGAAACACCCCTCAGGCTTGGTTAAAAACGCAGTCCACGAATAGCATACGCTGCTGTGAAATCTCCGCCAAATTTTGCGTTCATGCATGGCGTGTGGAGCTCACAGACGAAGTGCAAAGTCCTATTTCTCAAGCGCTCTCTTTTCAAACGAGGACTTCTCGTCACCCACTTCGAAGCCGCTGGCTGCTTGAATATGTGTCATCTGCAAGGTTGCTATATGAAGCTGCTAATGCTGACATTAATCAAAACGGGTGTTTGAATGAGTCCGCTTCTTCCTATTCCTAGATTTATTGACACAGTTTAATAAACATGCTGAAGCAAGTGAAAATCTGCTTTCAAATTCCAAGCCGACTATCATCTGCTCAGGCTCAGCCAAAAATTAAACTTTGGCCACACTGCTTATCAGTGTCGTAGCCCTCAGGTCTAATTTAGATTTGTTGTTAGCCTTCAACTAGCCTTGCACCACACGAAACTTAAGGCAGACCACATATATACTAGCCGGCATTTGCTTACTCCTGCCGCTCCTGGCTTGACGTTTTGACCGACATCGTTTCATATTGAGCTATTGACAGCGCTTCAAAAGGCGCAAGTTAGATTTGGCTGCTATCCGTCGGTGAAGCTGGTACAGGACTAAGCCGGTCTGCATGACGTAGCACGGCCAGAGTGGAGGTCATGAGCGCAAGCGCACACTCCAGTCCCATTGTGCCCAAAGAAAACGCTGTGCATACGCACTGCAGTTGCATGTCGCTGCATCTGCTATACGTGTAGATACCGTGGCAAGCACTCTCCCTCAGGACAACCGTGTTTGGCATGTCGTAGGTGCCAAAATTGGAACTAGTGCATCTACACCAAAATCAAATTTGAACTGCATGCCATGGTGACGTTCAGTATGCGGAGTGTTGTGAGCACACCCTGCTCCGCCATAGCCTTCGCATTGCAAGGCGTTGAAGAAGGAGCGAGAGCATCACAAGGGGGATCAAACATGATCTTTGATTGCCATTAGCTCCACTTCTGCTAAATGCATTCAAGTACATTCTTGCTGCAAAGCATTTTTGAAATAGTCTAACCTCAAATGCATTTCTTGACTTCGATAAAAAATGTTTCAGGACCCCTTTAACATCATAGCAGGGTGGGTACAGAAGACAACAAAAGATACAGTAAAAGCTCGTTAATTCACTACTCGTTAATTTGAAATTTCGGATAATTCGAAGTAGTCGTCGCGGTCCGTCCAACAATGCATTGGAAGCAATATGTAACACATCCCGCTTATTCACACTGAAATCCGCACAGCCACCGATAATTCGAACTCCACATCATTGTGGATGGGGAGAGTGCTAGTGCGCGGGAGCAAGCTGGCGTCGCTGCGTGGGTCGCGCAGCTTTGCTTTTTCGATCAGCGGCAAGGACAACGCCGTCGCCGCGCGCCGTGTTCTTTGTGTACGAGCGTGCGAGGGTTAGCCGGCGAACGCGGCTCAATCTCGCGTGCGCGAGAGGGGAAGGTGGGCCGGAGCGCGCCCTCTCTTGTCACGTGCAAGGCAGGGTGGTGAGGCGAGGGAGGGACGGGAGGACGATCTTCAGCGGCTGTTGCTAAGGGCCGATTTACGCTCGAGCCGCCCATCGCCGCAAGCCGCACCGCACGCTTGCGGTCACGTATCAGATTGCACGTATCAAACACTTGTGCACAAATTTCGGTTTACAATGTGTAAGGTATACACTGTGCACACAGTGTAAATGGTAATTTGTGCACAAGTGCTGGATATGTGCAATTTTTCGCGCGACCGCACGCGTGCGGTGTGGCTTGCGGCGATGGGCGGCTCGAGCGTAAATCGACCCTTTCGGCGCGGCCATGCGGGCGCCGCATCTTGAAAGCGATCTGCGACGTGGCCGAAGTGCGCGCCTGCGTGGGCCTATCTTCAAAGCGATCTGCGATGTTTGCAGAGTGCACGCAGTGCCGGTAGCTTCATATGCGATGTGCTTTCTACGTTTCGTTCGCGTTGAAGCGAGCTGTATGAACGTCAATTCGCTCGCTGCTACTGCTGCGTGTCCTCACTCCAGAGTTTTTCAGCTAGTTCCCGCGGTCATCGAGCGAGATGCGTTCATGCTTACCTGTGCGTGCGTGACACAGTGTTTGTTAATTTATTTAGTAAGCGAATGCTTACAAGTTTATACGGCCGATAAAACTATTATTCTTACTTCGTATAGCTATCTACTAATTTTCTATCGCAATCGATGCTTCGCTTTTCGTGCGAGTCTGCGACATTATTTTTTTTTCTTTGCTCCTGTCAGCGCGACGAACGCGCGGATGGAGCAAGAGCCATCTCGACGTCGGGCGCGTCGGACCGCGCTGGGCGTGTCCGGTTACGTTGGCTGCGCCTGTGCTTCAAAGTATAGACGTTCACGCCAACGTGACGTAGCGTGTGCGCGCGTGCTCATGCCAAGTCAGACTGCATACGCGCCTTAACCGAGCAATTTTTTTTCTCTGACTTTCGTTAGTTCGAATTTTGTATAATTCGAATCTTCATAGCATCCCCGCGGAATTCGAATTAATGAGCTTTTACTGTATAGGTATGAACAAACAACAAAAATACAATATTACGATAACAATACAATATACAATACAAATGGCTGCTGAAGTGGCAATTTACAGCAGAAGGTGGCTCTCACAACTGAATAAATTAAGGCTGTGAATCTTGCTTACAATAACATACATTGCTCAGCATCAGCAAAACCTAGGATGCTTGCATGGAAATGACCGTGCATGCCGCCCTGTTCCAGAAGTCTCCTTTTGTGTTGCCTGTCTTCCTGCGGCCCTTTCGTAGTGGGTATTGTGGCCCAGAACACTATATCCAGTGCTCTTGTTCGTGCCATTTTTTATCCTGGGACTGTATTCTTAACAGGCCATTTCAGTTCACATTCTTGTTTTCTTATCCATTGTGCCAAGCTCCTATAATAATGGTGGTGCAGCTTTGTCTGAGCCCATCATAGATTGCTAAAAGACACCTTGTTAGCCAGCTTGTTAGCTTTCATAAAAGCTAACAAGCTCGCGTTACTATGGCTTGAAAGGTGCCACTTTTTTGCTTGCTTGGAGATTTTGTACTCTAGCAGTTATGTCAGAAACAAGGGCACAGCTTCTGTTAGGTACGCTTTTTCAGGTGCTAGCCTTTTTGCAAGAGTATAACGAGCTCACTGAAGCAACTAAATTATGTGAGAAAGTCTGTGCTGGCCAAATAGCAAACATAAAATGGAGTATTACAGTCAGCTCTACTTCATAGCCGAGCATTGTCGGTTTGTGTCTGATGGGATACATGTCCCCTGTTGTGTAGTGCCTCTCCATTTTGGACACTGTCACCACAAAAACAATTTTCTATAAACATAAGTGGAAACAAACTGAATATCAAATACTTTTCATATAGCTTTCGAATAATGAAAAGCCTTTTCACCATTAGGATAGAGCAATGTTCACATCCTATCTGTCATTACACTGCACATTATGAAGCAAGTACCCTTTAATGAAAGCACAAATGTAGAATTAAAAGCAAATAATGAGTTTTTTTGTATACTCAGGACTGATAGCAGCATACATGCTCGTGTAATACCATAATGAGGTTTTAGAAGATAGCCTTGTGAGCCCTTTAGCATTTGTTTATGCCTTCAAAACTAAATCAGAAATATGCGTTGACCGCAAAACAAGGAAAGCACAATTTCTTTAGTTACAATGTTCATGAAAGATACTGTATTTTTGTGCATATAACCAACAACAAAAGATTGAGAAAATTAGCAGTAAGTCAGTGCAAATTATATGCAAATTTCACCTTGAGGTGTGACTTCACAGCAGGTCAAGCTGGGCTGATGTGAAGCCACAGCTTAAGGCAACATTCTCTGCCATATAAAGTTTCTTTACCTCCTGTAGGGAACCCCACATCTGTGTGTTGTAGCTCTTTCTGCCCTCTTTCGTGGTTACCCATTCTCCTCATAATTTCATACCACCATTTTGCATTTTCACTGGGTTAGCAGTTGACTAATAGTGCACGCAGCGCTGACAAACCAGAATTCTGATCATGCATGCTGTGCTTGACAGCAGTCCTTTGCAGCGTAGCCGAAGATTATCAGTGTAGCCAAATAGGTGGGGAACAAAGACACTGCCCAAAGATGCGATGTGAAAGTGTCGTGCATCCGCGAGACTGTTCTATAAAGATTTAAGCATTGTTGTGCAGTTAATTCTGTGGGTTACACATGCAGATTATTTTTTTCTTTCTGGTTATTGTAATTAAAGGTGCGGGTTATGCGAGGACATGGCTTATACGCAGAAAAATACAATAATGCCACTGTCACGTAAGAGGATGTTACAATCCCATGTATTCATATTTACTTCAGAAGGATAGAAAGTTGGTCGAGTTGGTACAGTAACATGATCTTGGATTGTAGCGTGAAGTGACAGAGACTGGAAGCAAACGTCGTCCTGTTTGCTTCTAGTATCTATTTATGTCAGTTCGCGCTACAATCCAAGATCATGTTATTCATATTTAGTTTGAACGCAACGATGCAGCTGCAATAATTATTACCAAACAGTACCCACAGCTGAATACGTGAGAGTTAAATATGAATGCAAATGATCACAGCTTACCTGGAAAAGTCTAGTTGCCTGAGTGATGCAACATGCCCTGCGTAACTCCTCGTTCTTCGTGCAAGATGAAATAGATGGCATTTTCACTTCAGGTTCTTGTTTGATTAGTCTCTATTTGTGATGTAAACTATTCAAAAAAATTTTTGCATTTTCAAATGGCGACTGCTATTTGATTAGAGGACTGTGTCAAAAAGGGCACCATTTTATTTCTTATTTGAAATTTTTGAATGTTTGCACACCCTTAGAAAGTGATATCCCCCTATGTCTTCTATCTTTAATACAATGGCCATGCTGCTTCTCTCGTCCCTGATTCCGAAATACATCACTGTAGTAGTATTTCAGTGGAATTTGCAGGTAGCACATAGGGCTTATACTTTTTATAAAGGCTATACTTGTGGCCTTCTGCATGTCTTCTCTCTTATAGCATCGTGGTATGCCTTCAGCTATTCAGGTGCACTAGACGCATGAAGAGAAACAAATATTCTTACAAAGCTGAGCCAGAGGTCTTTTTCGTAGTGCTTCTTTGACATGTGGTTGTACTTATACTTTACTACTATGACACGTTACCTCCAAATCTTCCATTACTAGTGCAGGGTTTTGTGCAAAAAGTGCTAGGCATTTCAACAGGCAACATTTATGCACATGAATTGCGTCATGTCTTATAAATATGCTCTGCTGGCTCAGGAGCTGGTGCTTTTGCAGATAAGCGCCAATTTGCTCGTTCGAAATGCAGCTATGGCACCAGCATTTTGGTAGAAGCAAAAAACACCCATTTACAGAGATTTGTGCACTGTAAAATTTTACCCCAGGTAACCAAACCTAGACTATAAACCATCCAACTGTGACACTTCTTAGCCCAGCTACAGCCTTAGGACATAAATATTATTAGGTTATTTTTCCTAATTGCTAGATCACTTACCCCTGTATTCAGATATGCATTTTAACTTGAAGCCCATGCTTGACTTGATATAAACGACGTCTGGCGCGTTCACGACAGGCGTCATTTAAATCAAGTGTGGGCTTCAAGTTAAGGTGCATTTATGAATACGGGGGTTAGAATCTTTAATGTTTAACATTTTTTTATTTAAATGCACCTATATTTATATTCTTGTGAATCATGGTTGAGCATTTTTCCTCAGTTTGTATGTGAATATGGCACTCACTGGTTGTGATTGGTTATCAGCCACCATGCCATGTAGTACATTTCCGGTTGATATTATTTACAAAGTATAGGGTACAGCTATCACAAGGGTAAGAACTTATGTTCACGTGAAGGTATCTGCATTAAAGTTAGCGTTTTTGTCTTCACAGATTGAAACTACTGCATAATCATATGGGCTGAAACAAAGTGTGAGCACATATGTAGCACGCACAGTGCACCTGTTAGCGGCTCCACAAAGCTAAGCAGAGTTTATTGCTTTCTTCTCAGGAAGTTTGCTTGTTTTGCCTGCTGATGTTATAGGCGTGACTCATATGGTGATAAAATCTAAAATACTATTGTGTATTGTTAATGGAGTCCTGCCCAAAGTTGGCGGTGTGGTTGTTACACAAGCTCAGCTATTTCACATGTCTGTACAGTTCTTTCAGAGCAGTCACTGATATAATATGGTGTGTGTGTTAAATCAGTTCCACTTATACATTATGTAGAGAGATATGGAGAGGGGAACAAAAATTCTTCCAACATTCAGTTGTATAGCATGGAAGGTACCCTTGACATTTCAGAAGCTAAGTGTTAGTTCCTAAAAATAATTTGCTGGTATCTTGCTTTGTAATTGGTACAGGGTGGGGATAAGAGCAGTTAACCTTTATTTACTTGAAAAAGAGATCCCTCAAGAACTTTCTCCTAACTACAGGCATCAGGTGCCCTTAGATTAGAGCTGCTTCTGCCTATTCCCTTATATATAGTTTACAGTAGTCTCGCATTTGTCACCTGTGTTTAAAAACAAGTTTTTGTCAAGCGTAGTAAATTGTGCTCATAATGACATAAAACTGTGACAGTAAATTTTCTTTAAATTAAACCTCTGTGGGACATGCAGGATTGTTGCTGTTGTACAGCCTATCTCACAAAAATGAAATGCCTGAATATTCAAGAGGAGTATTCTGCAAGTGTCCACTTAGTGAACATGTTCTCACGTATGTGCACCCTAGCCTAGCCAATGCCAATCAGAACTTCATTAGCAGGGAAAATGGACATGCCCACTTTATGGACACTTACAGAATACCTCTCCAGGTCTCCCCATAAGAGAGCACTGCACCATGGCTAAGCACTTGTGCCTTTGATGATGGCTGAATGGGACATAATTTACTGTGCTCCTTCATACTTGACACAACATTTTCTAGCTTGAATAATGCATTGCATGTTAAACTGTACATATCCCACAATAAGCTGGTAGAATGTGGGTGTGTCCATGCAGCAAAAAAAATTATATTAAATTTATATCGCAGTTGAATTGTACAGCAATCTGGCAACACTGGCAGGTGACAAAATGAAATATGCACAGTCATAGTGTGTGGTATATGTGTGTGTTCGTTTTTGCCTGTGCATGTCAGCCCAAGGCACACACAGCGGTGGGTGCATTTCAGCTACACGTGTGTCTGTGGTTTCAGAATGTTTTGGAGCAGACAACACAGTGGTGGCGCTGCAGTTCATTACATCACACCAGCCATACCAAGAATGGCAGCTGCTGTCAGTAAGGAGGAATAGAGGCAACAATTCTAGATCGAAGTTTCAGGTTAAAATGTGCACTGAAAGCCTCTTCTTGTGTGTGTGTGTGTGTGTGTGTGTGTGTGTGTGTGTGTGTGTGTGTGTGTGTGTGTGTGTGTGTGTGTGTGTGTGTGTGTGTGTGTGTGTGTGTTTGTGTGTGTGTGTGCATGCGTGTATGCACGTGTGTGTGTGTGTGTGCAAGCTTGCATGCCTCTTTTCTCAGTTAAAATGATAAACTGAGAATATTTGAACAACTGTGTCATGGCCCCTTTAAGTGCAATAGAGACAAGGCTGGCCATTATAGAGGTGAAGTAGACTGATTTCACAAGTTTCACTAAGCCGCCGCTGACACAAAGCATGTTGGCAGTAGTAGTAGTAGTAGTTGTTGTAATCCTTGGCAGGCACTTGTGGCAAGAAACATGTTTGTACTATGAACAAACCTGCTTAGCCCTCGAGATAAAAAGGCAGCGAGGCATGAATAAAACATTCTACAATAGGATTGAGGTTGAGGAGATTCACTCCCCGACTTCCCCCTAAAGTTCACTGGAAAAATCCACGGTGGCATTTTTCTCAGCATTTTTTTAACGTTGCCTTGAGCCCAAGTATAGTGAGAAAATGGTGAGGACTACTGTCATCATGGTGCCAGCAGGGTCACTGCACATGCACTCTCAGCATGGGGAAATCGGTGTATTGCTTGGTCATCTTTACTTCCAAGAAGTTGCCAAACAATTGGGACATTACTGTCACAGCTTTCACGGCGCATATGCTTTTTCCCTTTTTTTGCATCCCATTCACTTCATTAGTGCCTCTAGAGGGACCACAGCTTCTTGCATGTGGTTCACTTGTTCATGTTTCACTTTTTGCAGCCTTTTGAGCAGACCCAGATCACTTTCTATAAACTTATGAAGTCACTGTCTATTCATTATGATTGTTGGCACTGGCATTGAACATCTGGGTATACTGGGGAACCTGACGAATTATTCAGTCAGCACTATTAGGGCAGACAGTAATTAGCAATTTGTGGCTGTCATTGCCTGTGCATTATTTACAAACATTCAAATTAAGTGCTCATGTGCATCCTCTGCCTCCTGTATTAATTGTTCTGATGGCAAACCGACTTGCAGAGATCTCCAGTAGTGAACAGTTGCACGACAAAGTTCATTGTATTGGTTTAATTTTTCCTTCATTACAATATGCTGTGAGTGTCACGTTTATAGGAATGCTTTGTGGTGTTGCTAGAAGTTATGCATGTTACACAGTGGGTGTGGAGGCTATCTGGCATGAAAGCAGTTTACATTGCAAAGTTCTGGAGCAATGAGGAGTAAACTTTGTTGCTTGTAGGGTTGAGAGAAAGTCTTGGAATATAATTTTTTTCTATGACTGGCTGACTGATGATAACACAACTGAAAGTATAGATGGCCTTTGTCTTGTTATGCCTTTGTGTCTTCTTTTGTGATGCAGCCTGATACAGCAGCTGGACATATTGATGTATAATTGCAGCATATTTTACTGCTGGATACATTCAGAATGTTTTCCATTTTGATAAGCACTACCTGAGGTCCTTGACTTAGCATTGGCACTGTTATTTTCTTTGAAGCATACTATCTTGACATGTATATTTTCCAGTGTGTGCGGCTTGTTCTTGTTTTCCAAGTTTTCGTCATGCGAGTCATCCAGCAGGACAGACTGCGGCTTCCTTTTTTTTTTTACGTGTTAATAACACATGAAAATGTGTATGAGATGATGGTAATAAGAATTGTTCTTGACAGTGACAAGCAAAGAAGATGTTATCACTCCAACAAGGAATTATCAATTTTATTTGGTACACAAAGTCACATAAATCTAGATGAAGCAACGCACCACTGTGCAACATTGGTACTGACATTGAAGCCTTCCCAGCGTGATGACAAATCAGTACACATAAGTATCTGTTATTAATGCACCATATTTTCTGTTTAAAAAGGCATTCATTATATATTCACATTTGTGCTCATTTCTATGCCTATTTTAAGGCAAACAAATGTTTCCATTTGAAAAGTGGTACTGCTTTTGCATAAATGAGTGTAACAGTGGCAGCCTGCATAAGGGTGCTTTGTATTTGTGCAAGTTTGCTAGGCTCCTAGTGTTCTATGAGCTAGAAGATGCTGTCAACTCGTGCTGTAAGAGAGCATCAACGCTGCTAAAAATGGAGATAGGTAATCACATGTGAAACTGTTTTGTTTCAGATTTGGTTTGGATAGTGAAGCGTAAGAGACAGTAGAAATAATTAACAGTCATGAAAGCGTGAGCCATATGACAGACACCTTGATAAAGAAAATATTAATTTCTTATGACTGGAGCGACACTTTCTTGCTTCACTGCTAGCTCACTTATCACTGTGTGCAGGAGAGAACTGCACAAACGTGATGACACATTGAAAAAGTCATATTTTCTGCAGTTTTTCTACTTGACCACTGCAGGACTAAGCACTCCAGATAGTAAGCTTTCGATTGCACTAAAAAGTAGGTACTGTGAAAATCATTTGTCAGCCCCATTAGTTTCTCATCATGTACACCATTGCAACTGTAGCTGTAGAATTCAGTAAGGGTGGTCTGATATTCATCTGGAAACTTAATAGTACAGGCTGCGAGATGAATTGGGCGTTGGATGGTGCAGAAGTACTTTGCCACACGCTTAGCGTGTAAGGAGTAAGGAGTGACAGTCACACCTTGGATGGCTCCAAAGATTGAGTACCAAATCGCAGTTGTGGTTCCCAATTTGTACCTACCATGGTAGCTCAGTGGCTGCAGCATTGTGCTGCTGAGCTGAAGGCCACAGGTTTGACTCCTGGCCACTGTGTCCACGTAATGATGGGAATGGAATGCAAAAGCATTTGGTACCATGGTTTAATGAATAGAACACATCATTCTTGTAAAATATTCACTGGAATTTCATTATTGCTTATTAATTGGCTGCAGCTTGAGCAAAAGCACCACTCTTATCCTGAAAAGTAATGTTGCCAGCGAAAATTCGAGGTAGTAAAATTTTTAACCTTACTATATTTAGGCACTGTAACATTTTACGTTCAACTTGAAAAAAAATACTTGAAAAGGTTGTTGTGCTAGAGCTCTCGAAATGGCCAGTGACAAGACTACTGATGTGTTGTGATGATGAGGCTGCAATTATTAACTGGTGCAAATGTAACATATTTTTAATTTATTCTGTTTTTATCTTACTTGCTGTGATGACTGGCATATCATGGCGGCAGCTCGGTTGCACATGTGGCCAGGACAAAGGGCAAATATACTGGCTAATGTGCCACGTCGGAAGTAACGGCCAGTAGCAAAGATCTTATTTTTGCATTTCTTTTACGGTGATAGTTGTTATTCAGTCAATGGTAGGAATTGATGTTGCCTAGACAGCATAGGTAGTGTGCCCATTTTGTATTCTTTAGGTTACTTGCATGGAAGCACACTTGTAGAAGCACATTTCTGTTAAATGTGCCCTGCCAATGCAATGCAACACTGTAGTTCCAAATGTGCCAAGTGCATGCTATTTTCATTTGAAATATTGTGCATTGGATTCATCATTGAGTCTGTGAAACTGAATCATATCTTTGCAGACACGTGTTGTTCGTGTTGTTACATTTTTGCAACATAAATATTTTTGCAGGAGAAAATGTTGCAGCCTATATTGGTGAGGCCCAGCAACAACAAGAAAACAATTTGAATGAACGTTTTCTATGAACATTATTCAAATAGGACAGTCATTTCTATTATTTAATTGTGCAATTTGTGAATTACTGCAATTACTGAAGCACAAAGGCTAGTTTATTTCCACATAGGTTGCATTCACTAAGGCTACCCACCACAGTAGCTTAGTGGCTGTGGTGTTGTGCTGCTGAGCTAGAGGTCGTAGGTTCGATCGTGATGGCTGCATTTCAGTGGAGGCAAAATGCAAAAATGCTCGTGCACTTGGATTTCGGTGCATGTGAAACAACCTCAGGTGGTCAGAATGGATCCGTAGTCCCACTCACAATCAGATCGTTGTCCTGGTACGTAAAACCTCAGAATTTAATTTTGATTCACTAAGGAAGTGAGTAACCTTTTTTTCCACATCTCTGGCCCTACTCTGGGTATTTGATGGAAACTTCAGTAGTTGCATATAAGCGGCATATATTGGCACCTAAATTCAAGGCAGGGATGTCCTAAGCCTACACCATCATTTTGAATCCATAAATCTGGTGACTCAAGAAATTGCAGGGACATTGATTTGTTTCAGATATCACATAAAATATGTTTAATATAGCAAGAAACAGTAAATTGAAATTGTACTGTGTGTAACTGTCCAACAAGCCATCCCTCAAGTGGTATGGCCACAGGTAGCCCGTTGTCTTTTCATCCACTTTCAGTTCCATTAATTTATCATTTCAATAATTCAATTAATAAGTTCAAGTAATTTTTCCTATGCTGTCCTCGGTGTCTTTGTTTGTTGGCTGCTTATGATATGTTATAGAAAACATGGCACAAAGCAGCTAAAATTGTGCTCCAGTGCCATCTTACATAATTCACCTTCTGGACTCAAATAGGTTTTTTCTTTAGTTCTTATTTTTGCATATCATATTCACTGCTTTTCTACCAAGCATTTTTGTTCCTCTCCAATTGTGCCATGTCTTGCAATGGCACAGCATTGCATTTATTAAATGCATGGTGAAGCTACTGCTAGGTTAGTAAAATTAATTATTTACTAAGTATTACCATCATTGATAGATAATGTTAATATGTATTTCGTGCTTGTTATTTCAGTGATAAACTTTCAGTTTCAAGCAAGACATGAGGAACTGTGTGTAAAAAACTTAATGCTAATAAATCTTTTTTATGCAGGCTTCATAGAAGGCAGTGTATTTTAAGATTAAAATGGTAGGGAATTCTCAAGTGTCTGGCTCTAGAATTCATAAAATTCCTGGCTCTGGCATAAAAAATTATAACTTTCATTCATCACTTAAAGGAGCCCTGAAACACCTTATAAAAGGTGTGGAATGTGTGGTCTCATGAATTTTTTCTAGCAAGAATGCTTTAAGTACACCTAGTTTGAACAGAGTTATTGGCAATCAAATGCCATACCCTCACAGCATTTCCCTTTTTTTTTTTTTTTTTTTTTTTGTACGAACTGCATTCAAAGCTGTGCTGCCATGTTCAGCCCATCGTTACAATGTGTCGTCTATTTCATCACCTCAATTTGAGGCCAGTCACTGCAACAGATGATTGTGCCACACAACCTCAAGTTCAATAAATGCGAAAGCTCAGATAGGCCACGGTTTTAGCGCAGTGTTATCATTCACAGCCACCATATGGAATCACCATCCCCTTAGTGATGAGATTTATTTGTGATTGCTTCTGCCAGAGGTACTGTTTAGTCATGATGTCTCAAGAAATCTTATACAGTTTTGCCTCATTCTTATGAGCCTCGTTAATGTGGATTACTCGAAATATGGAAGTTTTTGTGAGCATGAAACTTTTCCAATGCATATGTGCCCCATTAATGCAGAAACTCTCTGCCCACACAATAGACATGGCACAGAAGCAAGCACAAAGCCCAGAGTGTATTTTTGTGTTAATATAAAAATTGTCAGTATAGACAGGACCACCTCTAAATGGAAGAAGCCAGAAGCCCTTTGCACACTGGCAGTGAAATGCCTGCAGCGTGCCACAGTCAGCAGTGCTCATTGCTGTCAGCAGCACGACTTCACTGGCCAGCATCTTTCCCTCTGCAACACTCACACGATAGCTTTGGTACTAATATTTTCTCTCAAGAGTACAGGCTTTTTGAAATGAAAGACTGAGCCTTTTGTCTTTCCGCTGTCCTACAGGCATCTTGTGGCAGAAGTCAGTGGAGACAGACGAGCCTTTCCTTTTATGTGCTAGTTTGTCAATAAGCTGTAGCTCTCCCTAATGCACTCTTCTGCTGGGTTCAATTCTTTTGATGTTTCTCTTGGATTCAATTCTTTGGGCGTTTCTCTTGGATGCACTTTCTTTGAGTGAAAGCACCGTTGTTGGGAATTACATCATTGCAAAGCCTGCCATCACAGTCCTCATGGCCATCACAGTCCTTGGTCCTCATAGACTGGAATTCTTTTTAAAATAGTGGTGATTAGAATGCACTCCAACTTGTGAAAGTTCAATTCTAGTGCGCAGCACAATGTGGGAAATGAACTTCATTTAAAGCATATTCTTCTTTCCCTCCATGTATACTTTATTGTTTTCCATAAGTATTTGTTGTTAACTAGGCATAGCTGTATATTGTTTTCTCCAATTTTAGAGTGACAAATAAATGTTGCAGGGGTTCTGAAAAGTTGAAGGAATGGACTAACAGGCTTTTGGGCATAATTGTGGGCTCCCACCTTCATATTCAGGAATAATATTTGGCTCAGATGTTCATGACAGCATTGTCTCTTGACTATGCAGGCTTATTTACCACGGTTAAAAAAGTGTTGCAAGGCCAGCCCCTTTAGGATTTCACGTTGTAATTCTGAGAAACAGTGTGAAAAGCGCACTTTAGTATTGGTGGTGAGTAAATGAAATCACTCTTCAAGCTAGAAATGGCTGTTGTACCAATGGAAAGTAAGCCAGTGTCACACAGTGGGCCTCTGCCCAACTTTGCCTGAGAGCATTGGAAGATTCCTCATGTACATACTTTGTCAAAAGTGTACAGGCCGCTCTGCATGACCATTGTTAGCACAGGGACCATGTAGTGTTGTTTTTATTGCTTCTCCAACAGTCCAGCAATATGGCTAGAACTTCTGTCATTGCTCCATTTAGAGCGTTGTAACCCTAGGAGCTCCATCACAAGCCTCACTGGCAGCTATAATCATGCCTGTATAATTTTGACAAATGCTGTACATTCTCATGTTGTTCCTTGTTAGTGAGATAGCATTGATCATGCCTCCTCTTCCCCAAACCTTGCCATTTTGTTATCTACCAAAAATGTGTCACCAATACATTCTATGCCCCATTAATATAGTTTGTGCGAATCAGCCCTAAAAACCAATGTAAGAAAAAGATATGTATGCACACCAGCAGGAGTGACTTTGACTCCTAAGTCTGGGTCTATGCTGTGCTTGTCTTTAGTTTGTACCAGTATCGCTGAAGATGGGGAGCCCCATTTTCTTGGGCTGGTGTTCTTTTGTCTTGGCTTGTGAGGAGCAACCCATGTTCATCATCTAGTTTCAAGCCATGCAGTTGTTTTTCACAGCTTGTGTATGTTATTTGGCTATCTACATTCCTTTCATTATCATGAGTCCAAACAAGCAAACTTAGCAGGCATTCAGGTAAACCCTTTTTCTAGAACAAGTCTTCTTACTGTCGGTGTGTAGGAAGTCGCCCAGAAGTGTCATATATTTTTGAAATATGGGTCTCATGGTGCAAAAATTTGGTGCAACAAATAGGGAATTTGTCCACATTTTCCAAAAACAACTTGGGAGTTAAAGGTATAGTGGCCAAAGTCCACTCGTTTCTTAGAGCAGTGTTTCTTAAATGAAGGCTGAGCTCAAACTCTACAACTCCTATTTATGAGTCAATGTTGAGCTTCAACTTGTATTTTGCTTTCATTGACAATCGATTTCTCAAGCTTCACTACTGTTGATAGTGTACTTAACCCCCAGCTTCAGAACCCCCCCCCCCCCCCATAGCTCAAGGAACACTGGCCTACACACTTGCACATGAGAACATCATTCCACTTTGATTGGATGGTGCAGTTGCAGCCGGAACAGTGGAATCATGTTTACTGTGATCTTTTGATGCAACATAAGTGCAACAACATAAGTGCAACGGAATGTTGTTGGTTTGATCTGGTCATGTCCGACATACATTTTCTCAGAATAGTGGCCACTCTTGAAAAATTCACTATGTAAGGAATAATATATATATTTTTTAAATCAATGGTTATTTTCCTGCTCTATTCAATGGCTGAATTATACCATATTCTCGGTGTTCTAAGACTACTCTAACAAAACATTTTGCATGACGGCACATATTTTACCGGGACATAACTTGTTAACTTGTTCGATTTTTAAGCATGCATGTGAACAATTGGCCGAATTAACCTAATTTAAAATCAGAATTAAATAACGAAAAGTTTGGGGGCTTTAACATGCATGACATACTTTACATATTGTGACTTTTTTTTTCTGCTGGCATTAATGCCCATTTTGATTTTTTTTTTATAGATGCATCTGTACGAAGGCTGATATATTAGCATACTTTACTTTCCCATCTCTACCACTTTAGATATCTTTTGGTCCTTATATTTGCACTGTAATGGACAAATGAAATGCAAATAGAAAATTATAAAGCAGAACACTGTGCAAGTAATAACTCGAGAGTACTACTTTGCACTGCTGCACACCTGGTCATGAAAGATGGCGCAGGTCTCAAACTAAGTATACAAGCTCAAATATGTCGACATCACACGAAGTGGAGAAAGTGGAAATGAAATAACACGTGCTAGTTAATTGAAACTTTGTGTTTCGCTTGCCTGTGGTCACACATGGTGAGCTGGCTGAGCAGCTACAGCAACAGGGTTCACAAGCCAGCTGTATACCAGTACACAATTTAAGAGGCCCTCAAACAACCTTTGCCCGCGCTGATTCTTCCCTCTTCTGCTGCTTGAGTACAAGGTTGTACGTTCGATTCTGGCAGCAGCAGCACCCATGACTACGAGTGCAGGACATTGATGTGCTTGTGTACAAAATTTTGCTGTACATAAAAAACAAAACAAAATTAGCCCAACGCCCTCCACTATAGCATCTCTTGCAGCTCCGGTATAGATTTGTGACATATCACAATGGTTACTGTTAGATTGTGCAGGGCTAGTGTAGCAAGCAATATGCCCACACTCCTGTGCAACATGTTTTTTGCGTGGCTGTGTACATGCTATTTGCTCCCACCCAAAAAAGCATGCCAGTGGTAGCTATACCGTTCATTTTCTCACTTGTGTGCACAGCGAGTCATGAATATGAATATTACCAAAAACAACTATACAAAGAAGGGTGAACAGGAACATTACACAGATTCTTTAGACATTCAAAGTTCTGGCTGTCGAGACTTGGCAGCTGGCGCTGATACATGTTTGGGAACTTTGCATGGGTGAAAGCTTAAAGCTTTGTAATTATAATTTATTCAGCTACATACAGTTTCTGCATACTGGATTTCCTTGTTTGTGCCTGCCTCTATGTTATGAAAATTCTGGATGATTTTGTCAAAGCACTGTTCTCAGCTGTCTGGATTTACAGTTGTTTTAAGGTTTTAAGCAGCAGAACAAGCATTTTGCTTTTACATTAACTTTTCCCTCTTATTCTCAATGTATGAACTTCGCTCCATCAAGGATTATCAGTCCAGCTTTCCTGAAATTTCTCAGTGCACGTTTTCATCATGGTTAGCATCCATATTCTAAAATTTCACCTTGTGAAGCATGGTATTTTAAACTGCACTTAAAACTGCAAAATCAATTCGTCGTCACTGCCTCCTCCTCATGTTTCTTTTTTCTGCTGTGGTTTGCATAGTCTCTTTATGCAGCATCTAATTTATAAACTAAGTTGCAAAGCTTAGTTTATATATAAAAGCTTGGTGTATCATGTTTGGCATATCATTCTGCATAGCGTAGCTAGTGTATCTAAAGGATTTTTTTGTAGAAGCTGATGTAGCTGTGCCTTTAGTTGTGCTAATGGAATTAAATGTAAATGGTCATCATACCTGTGTCCTACATAACCAACACACAATACTATAATCAAAGTAGGGAAGCACAGCTCTTGCTTTTTAGTAAGGTGGCACATCAGTTCATTTTAATTGTAGAATTATATATACAGTATAAAAACAGTCTCTATGCCATTTGCTTGTTTGTTCTTAAGATAATGTTCCAGAAGGCACCAATTGTTTCAAGGATGTTCCACATCTGCCACTATGGTTGTCAGCAGCACTGGCTTACTCTCAAGGCTATGTTCCAATAGCATGCATGCATGTTGTCTTCCATTGTTGGGAAACACTTCATTAGTATTCAGTCCTATCTGAGTTTGTTTCTTCTGCTTTATTTGAAGAAAAAAAAACAGCTATTGTGATGCTATTAATGGAAGACTAATCTGTGGCTCTTCAACTTTAAACTGCTATTGGTACTTGGAACACTAATGAGGTGTTTTCTCACAAGAGTGGACAACTGTGCATAAATAGCGAAGAAAGTGAAGGAGACAACCGTCACTGTAGCTCAATTAATAGAGCACCACACGCATCCCACTACTGACATATTGCCATACTTTCATTTTTATCACATATATGAACAAAGGCATAAAATAAAAATATTTCAATGTCCCTAAGCTTTCCTTAGCTTCAGTGACATCTTACTTCTGTAGTAGCCACAATTAAGCTCCTAGTTTTCCTTGATTCTCTTGCAAACTGTTCCATTTACTTTAACTGTATGTTTGGCAGCTTGTGTTGTTTTATTACTTCTGCAGGCTGTTTAGCACCCAGAGCAAATCTTGTTTATTCTTTTGCACTTTTCATTCTTGCATTGTGGTATTTCAGCACTGTGAGAGCATTTGTTTTCAAGATATAAACAAACAATACGTGATAGCATCAATTTACAAACCGCCAACTTTGCTGCATATCCAGATTAATATGTGTGAAGCCCCGTCATCAGAAAGCTGTGCAATACTAAGCGATCCATGATTTAAGTTAGTTGAAAGTTAGATAATTTAAGGTGCAGCAATTCATAGCAGATTTTTGCTTTAGAAACAAATGTTAAGGGAAACTTGTGTGCATAGTGAAATCATTGGCCTCTTGTGCACAAAGGCAGCTTTGCTTTCATTGCTTTGGTTTCATGTATACTTTGCAATTTTCATCAGCCAGTGAGTAAATGTGTTGTTTGTATTTTTCATTTATACTATTTGCACTATTGCCACCAGTATTTTATAAACTAGTCGTTCTTAGTGGTATATTAGTGTATGTTGTTCTATGAAGTGTTTTTCCCATCCATCATATATGGGTGCTATGCAGCGGTGGGTTTATAGCGGTGTTGACTGATGTGATGAATTGTAGTTACTAATTCACCTGGTGCATTGTTGTATAATAAAAATGTTTCTAGACCCGTATTTGGTATTTCTTTTTAACCAGTCACTGCTCTTGAGAACTAGTTATGTGCTTTTTGCTGAGCACGAGGTCACTGGTGTGGTTTCCAGTCATGGCAGATACATTCCAATGGGGGCTGAATGCAAAAACGCTTCTGCGCCTTGCTTTGGGTGCATACTAAATAACTCCAGGTGGTCAAAATTAATCCGGAACCCTTCACTACAGCATCCCGCACAAACCACTGTGCTATTTTGAAACGTTGCACCCTATAATTGTAATTTTGCAATTATGTGTTTTCATGAAGTATGTAGTAACGCTAATTAACCTCGCAAAAAGGGGGAAAAAAGATTATTTTTGTAAACTGCTGCTGCAGCACTATGCATACCAAACAGGCTATAAGCACTTAATTTGGGGTGTCTTTGTCCATAAGTGTTTAGAAAACATGCTTGAAAATTGGCAACAAATGTATTTCTGCTAGTAAATTTGGAACAAAGAATTATGTATAGAAATTATTTGGTTAAAATGTACAAGAGGGAAAAGAGTTGCCGAGAATTGAGTTTTACACCGTGCTTGCCACCCAAGCAATGACACAATGTGCATTTGCACCTACACAAGCTCGCACAATAAGGTAAGTGGCGGGCTACTACACTGCAGTGGTGCAAATGATACAGCCGCACGCCACTTATGGATACTCAGCAAGAAGTTATCACCCTGCACAGTGCTTATGTGAGGCAGGCATCTTGCACTGTCTCTGGATGGCATCTGGACTTTATGTGCATTTAGTATGTTACTCCTTTTTTTGTACTTGCTAGTGGCAAAGCAAATGTGTCTTACATTGGTGTCCTGTAAAAAATGAATTTTGTAAGCTAAAGTTTGTGAATTGTTTTGCTTGTGTGCAAGACAAGTTAAGGACTGCGCAAGGAGCGATAGAACAAGAAATGCTTGGCATAACGTTAAAAGAATGTTCTAGTTGACATTAAGAGAAAACAATGGGGCTGGGCAGGCCATGTAATGCGTAGGTTAGATAAATGGTGTATCATTAGAGTTGGAATGGGTGCCAAGGGAAGGGAAGTGCAGTCGAAGACTGCATGAAACTAGGTGTGGGTGATGAAGTAGGAAATTTACAGGCACAAGTTGGAATCGGCTAGCGTATGGCAAGGGTAATTGGAGATTTTGGGGAGAGGCCTTTTCCTGATAATGTCCTTGTCCTGCAGTGGACATAAAAAAGTCACAGTTTTTCCTGAAAAAGCATCGATTGTGATTGCAAATTATAGTGCACAGCTATACGAAGTAAGGATAGCAGTTTTATTGGCTGTGTAAACTTGTACAAATAGGCATACTAACTAAATTAACAAGCATGGCATCACTTGCACAAGCAAAGATCAACACATCTTATTTGATGACCACAGAAACTCTCTGTCAAAACATGAGTGAGGAAGTGGGGCAGTAGCAGCGAGCGAATTGACCTTCGTACTGCCTCTCGCATCAACGTGAACTAAGCCGTGAAAACAGCACACAGTGAACTCTGTTCCCACCACAGATGGCTTTCAAGATGCAGCGACCCGGAGTAGAACGTGCCCCCGCACCCTACCCTACCACCAGAGCCTTGCACGCGACAGAAGAAGGCGCACTTCTTCCCCACTTTCTTTCCTTGCATTTGCGAGATTGAGCCGCAATCACTGGCTCACCCTCGCATGCTTTCACTCGCATATATAGCATAGAGCGTGCGGTGACAATTTTATCGCCCTTAGAATTTATGCAGAACCTCACGGCGACGCCGACAGCAGAAATGCGCTTGGAGTGTCCATATGATTGCTATCTCAATAAAAATAAGCTAATGATTATGATGATGTGCAAGGCGCCCTCTGATAACTAATAGCATCAAACAGGAACTAACATCAAATATAACATCAAAGAGGTCACAAATAGAAGCATGCTGGTTCATTAGAAAGCAACAAAAACTTGTGTTATTTGCAGTCGATTATTTGAAATTGAACAAAATAAATACCAGTAGATTTCACCTCTGCAACTTCAAATAAATATGCGTCAAAAATTACCTGAAAATTAACACTAAGCCTCGAAAGGCTTCACAAAGACTACTTTAAAAATAATTTCAAAGGCGGCATACTTGTTGAGACATGGACGAACACTAAATCGCCCAAAGACGAGCGCTGACCTGTGTTGCAGGTCAGCGCAATGGCTGCAGAGATTAATTGTGGAGGGCAACAGAACAGTTTATTCTTTTTTAACACGAAAGCGTTAAGTAGCCCGTGTCACAGAAAATCTGGCGTTGGCATCCCGCCTTGGCGTCCCCCATCAGACGTCGCATCAGCAAAATGATTTTCTAACCACATATACCCAGGCCTTTTATATGATGCAAGGAATTGACTGAACTAATTGAATTTCTCAAGCTAAAATGCGTAGAAAAATCGTTAACTATGACTAGCACACAACCTACAGACATGATATCTCACAGATTGTAATTTGACTATACGAGAAAACATAATTCCGTTACGTGAAAACTCATCCTTCACACACATAAACCGGCCGCGGCACCTGCCATTTTGCACGCACCGGGCCACGGAGCGGCGCGCCCGGTTCCTTACAATAACTCCAGCTGGCACTCGCCTCCACCGCATCGCGACCCACGCAAGAGGCTGTGGTTCCACCACAAAGCTCACCTTCGTGCATAGCGTTTGTGGCAAGTGTTTCCAGGTAAACATTACGGTTACACACGCTCCAGTTGCCGGGAAGCATGAGAAGCAGTCGGGGATTATTGAATGCTATCGCGTTCCACTCTCAAAGGTGAAGCTTAAGCGTCCTCCAAATTTTTAAATGTGCCCTTAACGCTAGAAATGAAAAAATGCATGTATTGTGGCTGATTTATGTGGTAGAGCAGTTTAATAAATTTGCAACAGTGCATGGCTTGCTTTGACTGTTAGTTTACAGCGGTGGCTGTTATGGGCTTACTACACTAGTCGTTTTGATGTCTGCCACTGGCGCCGGTGTCCGTCGCAGGAATCCTAAAGTGCTTAGCGAGTTTATAAAGAGATTAAAAAAAAAAATTCAGCAGCGCTCCAAGTGGATTCAAACCCCGGTCCCACAGCGTGGCAGTCTGAGGGCTTACCTCTCAGCCACTCAACCTTATTTTTTTCTTATTGCTTCATGTTTTCTCCAGCGCCTACTTTGTATTGATACAGGAGGTACCGTGAAGGACAATTTGCTCGCAGCTGCTGCCGCTCTTCATTGCGCCAGTGTTCTCATAGCAAGTATTCACAATTATCGAGTGAGATCTGCTCATATTTTCCTGGGCACATATGACACCATGCTTGGTAACATAATCAGTAAGCAGTTCACTGCAATCTATATGAGCCTTGCTTCGTGTTGTCTGATAGTTTGCTATCGCAATCAATGCTTTGCTTTTTGGGCAAAACTGCAACTTTATTTCTTTGTTTCTTTAATACATGGAAAACAAAACTGAGAATATCATACTACAGAGATAAAATTTCAAGACACACATGCGTCGAGCAACTGCCTACAGTCTGGCGGAAATTCCTGCACATTATACACACTTCTTGCAAAAGTTGCAGTTTCATGAAAAAAGGATCCTGTAGATAGTGGACTTTCTGTATGTGCATCACACAGTCCATACCTCCAGAGACTCTAGATCCAGCAGTATTAACATATCATATGGAGACTTGCCAGTATTCCTAAATGGTAGAAACCTAATTGAGTATGGCATGATGTCTATGAACTTTTTAAGCATTCGTTAGAGAATGTACCAAAAAACATAACACCTGTACAGTCTATAAATCAGTGATCTATGGACTCTGTGCATAGACCCAGTCGACAGTTCGTTGCCCACAGCACAAAGCAGCCCCTCAACTTTAATCATGTTATAACAGGAAGTGTCTCTGAGTACAATTTAAAGAAACGGGTTTTCACTCCAGGAGGTAGAGGCATTCTACAGAACCACGTATAATGCATCGCAATATGGCCGATCCAGATAAGGTTCACAAGGATCTGGGAAAAGTGTGTCCACTAGTGCAGCAGAAATCACTTTACAACTCAGAGTGAAAATTTATTCCGGGCTGAATCTGGCCTTCAAGAAAAGAAATAATTCAATGACCTTCTTGAGAAAGTCTCAAGGAGCCTGTGGAACACGTAATTGGAGCAGCAACATTTCACGCAGAAACTGAAGGTCAGCATTTAGAAAGGAAAAACAGGCGAGAAACTGAGTGCCTGGCAGAGAGGTGCACTAAACCTAGGCCACCACATTCAAGGGGGAGAAAGAGATTCCGCCGCAAAAAGCCACAAACTTGAGCTTTTTTTGAAGAGAAGACTAGCACCAGAAACTGCCCAAAATTCTTGCATAATTGTGAGAGCAGTCTTTACACTCTTTCTATCAATACAGAAAAAGGCCACATCATCAATGTATATGAGAACACGAATCTCATTTGACTGCAATGTAACCCCCAGAAAGTTTCTTTGAGAATGCACATGGAAAGCAGCTCCAAAATTATACATGCAGAAAAGAATTGCAGTGACATCTGTGATCTTTGTTGTACTGTTGATAAAAGACAACTCAGTTTGGAAAAAGAACTGTTGACTATTAGCCTCGTCGTCATTGACTACCGATTCTGGTATCTATGAAGTCATTCTTCCTATTCTACCAAATGGCAATACTGTTCTTAATTCAATTTTCCTACATCCTGACTTGGCTGGACAGCTGTGTGAAGCCCTGGACTTTTGAGATGCACTCCTGTCAATGTAATGTGGCTGATATCCTCGGAGCTGGACAATACTAGGCGAGTCATTTGTGACTATAGTGACATGCGTTAACGTCCTGGCAAAGCAAAAACTTGCCAATAAACGCAAGTTATTCGTGAAGTGTCCCAAGTGCCTTAATTGTCATATTCCCAGAAGGAAAAAACATCAAGATAAAGCTGCATGCTTCCCCCACAGTGTGATCGGAGACGGACTGTCGTAGCACTATAGAAGCATATGGCACAGTGCAATCTGTCACACATGAAATGTGGCATTGCACTGGTGTAGAGGGGTGGCAAATGAAATGATGTGGCCTTCACATTGAAATATGAAGTTCTGCCAGTAATCTTCCTCACCTACTGACCATATATATATGAGCACCAGTGCGTCATCCCGCTTCCTGGGCAACAACCTCTTTGTTTGTAATCCAGTACATCTGGCAATGCAATAACAGTTTCTGCTAAGGTCACTTTGCAGGTGCATGCTTCGCAACCTACACAAAAAAGCTTCGTGTAAATCGACATGCTGAGGATGAGACCATCGCCAGTCGCCTAATGGACGTGAGTGAGGTTGTGAATGCAACTGGTATAACACCTGCTGCAGCTCATCGAGAAGAGGAGGCAAGGCCTTCATCATCTGTCTGTAATCCTTGCCTGAAGCCTGCCAGTTAGGATGACACAGTTGGCTTCTGTTAATTCGATCCTGACGAGACCAATGAAACTGGTTGAATTATCTGGTGGGTAGAATTAAACAAAAGGCAGAAAAAACAATTCACTAACAATTGCGATACTCCCTAATGCGAAATTTGAGCGCAGCTCTATACGTGTTCATTTCGCGATATATTGACTGGTGAGGACAATCTCGTGCGGCACATTGAAAACGGAGCGAAGTGTGGCGCCACTGCCTCGCTAATCTGGATATCGCGAGAGCCAGCGTGTGGGTGACGCGTGGGTGCATTTCACAGCAACCGCCGCCGGCAGACCTCCCAGAAGACATGCGCGACTCTGGCGCTATCTGGTAGCCACCGTCGCCGCACTACGCTTTTCCTCTGACCCTGTCGTCATACCCTCCTCCTCGCGTCTTTCATCCCCGCTGCACCCCGCGTTCATCTTTCGCTGTGCTCGTTCGCTCGGTTACGAGGGATAACGCCGACGCTCGCCGCGGGAACGGGCGCAAGAGCTGCGCTCTTTCAGCGTTTTAGAACTGCGCTCTAATACGCTGAAACGTGCCGTTGATTCACTTTGAAGTATTTGCCTTTAAAGTTAGCCTCACCGCAATACAGGCGGGATGTGCGGTGAAGCATATCAAGCGAAAGAAGGTGCCACTGTTACGGGGCACAGGATGTATTCTTTAATACACACACACATACGCCTTCTCCGGACACAGTACGAGCACCGCGAAGCCCAATAAGTTTACTGGTAGGCCTTCAGAGTTTTAGATGCATACCCACTATTTTGTTGGTTTCAAACGTCCCCTCGACTTTCCGAGTTGTTTCATTTTACCGCCTACCGTTTCGCTACCTTCTCTAAACACAGATGGCTTATTAGGTGCCTAGGTGCTCTTACTGTGAACTACTGCGAACTATGTCCCGGGACAGTGGCCCCTTTCCTTTCGTGGAAAGGGGCCACTGTATATGTTTCGTCGGAATAAATTGCGCATGCTTCGCCACTTAGCAGTTCTGTACTGCGGCAAAGCTGATCAGTGAGTTCGAATTATACAGCGAAGGTCAATCTTGAGATCGAAAGAAGGGAAGTTTGGGCATACAGAATGCATGGGTGCCGACCGGGACCTTCGGTCTAGATCAAATTAAACGAAAAAATCGAATTTACAGAAGCCTACTGTATGAAGTTGTCTGGTGACGAATCATCTAAAAGTATGTCATGGGCTGAATTAAAAGACTGAAGCGGCATTAATGTGCTATGCAACGAAGATGCATCCAGAACGGACTGAAAAAACAGCTTCTTTAAGAAACGAGGCCCGGGTACTCAGGGTCTCAAAGTTGAGAAAGCCGCTTCATAGAACACCTGCCTCATGCAGACGCAGATGTTGAAGTGCATCACCTCATCAAGGAGGGAGTGCTGTAGCTAAGGGGCAGCATTTAAACGCTGCACCAATCTGAGTAATAATTGTGGGTGCACTTCCCTTTCACTTTGGTACTTTAAATGTCCACGACTTAAGCAGTATGTTGTGCGTGTTAGATAGCAGTTGCAATGGTATGTGCTGCGTTTGTGTACAGATCTAGGGAAAGATATGCCTTATATGGGGTGCGATATTGATATCAATGGCATCAGTTTTAAATTTGCGTGTGTTTATGCTCCATAGCAAGTTACGTGAATGGGAATGTTTCTGATTATCTCTATAACATAATTTGTACACTGATTGTGCACATGGTCCTTTTTGGAGACTAACTGTGTACGTGTGTAACCCGCAAGATAGTTTATCATCGAAGCTTGGTGGGAATACTTGAGTGATATTTCAAGGTCGGTGCTCAAATGTATGGCTGAAGGGATTGTGCAGCTGGCGATAGTACAGCTTGATTTGGCTAAGGCATTTGACAAGGTGAATCACTCATTCTTGGTGTACTAGAACATGTATATATTGGATTCAGGCTCATTAGCAGTGTCAGAGTCTATTATGCTAATGGACCTGCACTCTATACCAATGCTAAGGGAGAAAAAAAAATACTCTGCATGGAGAGCATGGTCACACCACTAGCTGCTATGATGGGCTGACACTATGCTCTGCAGGTTACCTATGCACCAGCACCAAGGTGGAATAACTTAACGAAGCCAGCAGCAAACCCGAAAAGCAGGATAGGAAAGAGGAGGAAGAAAAAATAAAAAGGCAGATCCCATGCATACCTGTAAATTAGTAGTAAGTGAAGTTGTCTTTGCTGCACACTGAAATGTCTTCAGTTCTATTAACACTCCTCACTCAATGCACACATCCCATTTTGTGCCCACAATTGGCTGCTTTTGTTGCAGACTTTTTCACTTCTCTACAGACGACTCCATCACTTCTTTCCTCATGTTCTGCTCTATTTGGGCACCTACCCCAGTCGCACATACACATTCTGAAGGATTGGTCAAGAAGTGTTCACATACCCAGTGGCACAAGTTGTGTACTATTCAAAAGGAAGAGAAATCTCTGTATAGAAAAGTAGAATTTTTAGCCAGTGCATATTCGCTTACATGCTACTGTGCAGGGAATGGGACCAAAGGAAAGAAAGACCCCCAAAAATTAACGCTCTCCACTTAAACACTGGGGAACACTACCTCCACAATGAATGAACTTTTCTTCTTTTTGACAGAAGATTACTCTCTGTGCATCTCTGTATGTTTGCAAGACTTACTGCACATAATATTGCGCTTCTGCTGATGCTACAACAGAACAGAATAATGCACCTGAAGAGCAATGATTGGTCAATGCCGCCACTTGCAGCTGATTTGAAAGCTGCAGCACTGAGTTGAAAGAACTTAAAAACGAAGGCAACGGTAAGCCTCAGGCAGGATTCGAAAGTGAAGGAAGAAGTCATGTCTCTCCACTTGTTTGCCACCGGAGAGCACCACCCTCCACAGAGGAAGGCAACATGTGGGCTAGAATCAACAGTGAAGAAAGTTTTCTTCTTGTTGAAAGCAGATAGCTCAGGCATGTTTTAAATGTTTACTCAAATCAATACCAGATGAAACAGTGTGAGGCACCTAACACTGCATGAAAAAGAACACCACTGAAACAGCATATGTAATCTTGAATATGTGAAGAACTAACTACATAGATAGGATATATTGTAATGTTGCCATCTGATCTCTTAAGGGTTAGTGTCAGGGGTATGAATGACGAGCAATTCTATAGGAAGCCACAATGATACATTTCAGTCCATCACCAAGGTTTTTGCACCATCACAGTCTATGGTGCATTTTATCACACATGTGCTTTTTATCTGTATAATATTACATACCCTATCTGTACAAAACTGGACATATCTGCAATGTACACAATTGTGTACAAAGTACCTGCTGCTGACACTGCAGTACCAATTAAGCCACACTCCATCTCAGTGGAGGGAAGTGTAGGCAAACGAGTTCTGTGGAAATTCGTAAGATGGAGGATCTCTCTCAAGACAGAAAGTTGGCCATGACTAGTATATACAGCAGTGCTCCGATTTGAGCCTCTAAGAAAGTGCCAGTTCTTTCGAAATAGGTTAAACTTAGCACAAAAAAATGTATTACAATTAAGGTCTCCAAGGCAAATGTCTTTAGCCAAATTAAGTTTTGGTTAACATATACTGCAACCTGAAAATCTTAACTCATGTGGCAGTCTAACATTCATAATCACCGAGCCATCAACTTTCAAAGCTTAAAGATGCATACATTGCCTAGCTCTGTGAAGGGTTCTTGAAGTGCCAGTCCTTGTTTGCAATTGTTCATTTATTCTGTTAAGCAAGTATATACAATTCAACAGTAAGGGTAGCTGGGTGAGTTGGTGTGGTATCATACATATATAAAAACATTTCAGCTTACAGAAAGAATTCGAGCCTTTTAGTGAGGTGTATCCAACTTTAGAGGAATTCTCTATGACATACAAACCACAATCACTTTGGCCAATTCAGTCTGCTTTGAAGGAGAGAAAATTTCACAAATTATGTAGGCATCGATTGAAGTATTGCCCAGAACATAGCGTACTTCTGCAAAAGCAATGTAAAATAGCAAGACCATATTAAAGTCACAATATTAAGTTAAATGAATTCCATAAAAACATTTACTATTATTAGTGACAGATATATTTCTGAAGACAAAAAATTGAAAGTTTTGATTTTAAAATGTAAACTTTCGCTCCAAGTCTTACACTGTCCATAAATTTAGTGAGCAGAAATGTCAGTCCAGAAATATGGATAACTTTTACATGTAAATAAGCAAGGCAACAGAATTTAAGGCTTTTCCTTTAGCAGCAAGAGAAACCATCTCCTATCTTATGTCATTTATTTATTTATTTATTCATTTATTTATTTACTTATTTATTCATACTGTTGGGCGTTCTTACAGGGAGGGTAAAAAAACACACACACACTTATACCAGGTAAACAAGTACATCAAGAGGCAGCATAATCCTTTAAATACATATCTAAGGATTGTTCGAACTGACGAACATTAATTGAATTAACCACAAAGCTTGGCAACGCATTCCACTCTCATATCACGGCTAGAAAAAATGAATAGCAAAACACACCCCACTGCAAGCAAAGTGTGGCTGTAAAACATAATTGTTTTACGAGCGCTTCGTTTCCCTGGCAGTGCTACATACACATCTCTATCAATTTTAAGTCATTCATGCAGCACCTGAAGAAAAGACTTTGAGCCGATTCTTTTGCTTTCGTGCTTCTAGTGGTTCCAGTTTGCAAGACTGCAGCATTTGTGTGACTAAATATAACCAACGACACTTGGAGCATATGAAGCACACAGTGCAGCATTGAATTTTTTCTAAATCTGTTTTTAATCCTTCCTCACGAGGGCACTAAATGACCCAGGCATATTCTAGTAATGGCCTAATGAAAGTCTTGTAAGCGATCAGCCTTATATTTCATGTAGCTTGGTCTAGTTTCACCCGCCGTGGTTGCTCAGTGGCTATGGTGTTGGGCTGCTGAGCACGAGGTCGCGGGATCGAATCCCGGCCACGGCGGCCGCATTTCGATGGGGGCGAAATGCGAAAACACCCGTGTGCTTAGATTTAGGTGCACGTTAAAAAACCCCAGGTGGTCAAAATTTCCGGAGTCCTCCACTACAGTGTGCCTCATAATCAGAAAGTGGTTTTGGCACGTAAAACCCCAAATATTATTATTGGTCTAGTTTCTGCCTCAAGAATCCTAGTTTCTGATTCACTTTCGAGCACACATTCTTTATATGCATATGCCATGGCACAGTTTACACTATTGTAATGACTAAATGTTTAAATTGACTAGCATGAACTAATAAATTTCGATTAAATGTAATAATATCCCATGAAAGGTAAAACAGTTCCAGCAGAATCCATCTCGCGATGAATGTCGACGTTGATGCAATTAGCATTGAAGCAATGTAGGAACACAGCATATTTGCCAACGCCAAAACACATGCAAGATGGGTGTATGCAACCGGGCTCCTCTCTCGCGCTTCCCACTGGTCACACTGTGCCATCTAGCGGCACTGCCACGAAGTCTGCAGTGCGTGGCACGTGTGCATACATATATATTCAGACAAGATTGTCTGAACATATATGACACAGTTTCAATTCTACCTAGCACCCAAGAAATATTAAAGGTATTTCTTTTTGTCATGAGGAGCAGCACATACTTAGGGGCACATACCCTGTGGCCTAAGTTGGCGTCAAAAAGGTTCATTGACGAGGGACACATGTTACCCAGTGCCACATACTCAGTAATTCAACATGGCGTCAGATGGTTTAATTGAAAAGCTGCACATAGCCTGTGACTCAAGTTGGTCTAATGGTTGCTTTCAAACCCGGTTTTCTCAGCACAGCAGCCTGATGCTCTACCTATTAGACCATGGATTACCCTGTGACACAAGTTGGCAGGGAAATGGTTAGAGACACTGATAGATAAATATACAGATGGATATAGATAGGTAGAAAGCCACCAGAAAGTGCGTGAAGTATCCTAACCATGCTAACCACATTGAAATGCAGCAGCAGCAATTGGTTTATAAAAACTGCTCCTCGGATTTAATCCAATGCCACATGCCAAGCTCCTGAGCTACTCGCATATGATACGGACTGAAATAGCTGCATATGACCTAGAATAGTCAGTCTATTTGCCTATAACTTGCATTCATTTAAAGTTTGACAAATGTTGGTTCCCTTGGAAATCTTGGAAAACTGCAGATGGAGTGATCCAATGATATTATGACAGTCAGGCACAGACACACACGTCAGTCTAGCCGCGTCTCACATTGCTGATGCAGTACATGCAACAGCTCAATGCCTCGTATGTCTGTGGTTTAAAGCTTAATTTTCACTGCAATGCTCTCTTGCTCTTCATTCTTTACCAGGGACACATTCAAACAAGCTTAAAGTTGACACCGTGACAAAAATACTAATTTTGGTGTGTTTGAGCTGGAGACATTGCTGGCCTGTCATATGAATTCATCAGAAAAAAATCCTTCACATTGTAACTGAAAGACCCAGCCTCTGGAGGTAGCCATGATAACAACCACACTAGTGTCCCTGTATTGCTCTGTATATGCTCGGGGGCACATACAGGGACACTAGGCTGCACTACCGTCCATTAGGCAGGCAGGCAGAGAAAAAGTGTTAAATCAACCACCTACTGCTGTTGCAGTAAGAACACACAACCCTCCAAAAAAAAAAAAACTATCTTCAAATGAAAAAAAATTATTTTCATTTAGTACAAGAAGCCTTTAGTTCCTTTCAAAGTAATCTCTAATGAAGTCAACACAGTTGTCCAACCTTTTCTCCCACTGCTCGCAGCAACACTGGAGGTCACAGCTTCTGCTGTTGAGTGAGTGGCCCCTGCAAAATTGTCTCCACCACGTGTAGTGGTAAATTTTCATTCTTTATAAAATTTTCTTCTTTAAAAATGAAACAAAAAAAATCACAGGGAGCTTGAACTGATGAATAGAGTTAGTGGGGTATGCCGGCCCGTCTCGAAAGGCTAAATACCACGTCATTACTAAAGCAGTGTGAACTGCGGCACTATCGTGATAAGAGAAACCAATCACCCGCATTCCACAAGTTTGAGTGCTTCCATCCAAATTCTATCTTAATCTCCTTAATACTTGCTAGTCAAATTCGTGATAGACAGTCTGTACAGGAGAAGCAAATTCCCCCTGCTTAATTCCAAAAGTGTCAAAGAATAAAAAAAGAAACTATCGTCATAGTCTTTACACAAGTGCATTTTTGCATTTTTTTCGGTCTTGGTGAAGAAGTAGTTTTCAACTTACTTTAAGCTTGCCTGGCTTCCGGGTCATACCCCGGGACCAGACGGGTTCACCAACAAACTCCTCCGGAACCTGGACGACAAGGCCATCGAAATCCTAACGGCAGACATAAACGAGGTGTGGAGCTCTGGGCACAGTCAGGCCAGGAATGGCGCATAGCCAAGGTGGTGCTCATCCTCAAACCGGGGAAACCTCCACACGTAAATAACCTGCGTCCCATCTCTCTAACATTGTGCATTTGCAAAGTGGCCAAACATGCAGTACACAATCGAATCATCGAACACATAGAAAACCACTAACTATTTAGGCATAATGTAATAGGTTTTAGAAAGGGACTCTCCACACAGGACGCAATGCTCCTCCTGAAAAGATCCATATTCGAGAACGAGACGTGGGACGTCCACGGAATCATTGCACTCGACCTCGCTAAGGCCTTTGATAAGGTGGCTCACGAACACATCTTGAATGAAATTTCCTCTCTCAACCTAGGGTGGAAACTCTTTAATTTCACTCTCTCGTTCCTATCAAAAAGGAAAGCGTTCCTTCTACTGAGCACGATCTCGGGCGGTCCTTATGAACTGGTTAACTGTGGAACCCCTCAGGGCTCAATCCTATCTCCGCTACTATTCAATATCGCCATGCATAAACTCTCCGAAAGGGTGGCTGAACTCCCAAAAATAGGCCATGCATATTGTGCAGATGATATCACAATTTGGTCTCCGGGGGGTCTCTGGCCGATCTAGAGCAATCTCTCTAGGCAGCCATAGAGGTAACAGAAGAATTTCTTACATGCACGAGTCTCAAGCTTTCACTGACCATATCTGAACTCCTCCTCTACAGACAGTCCAGGCAGGGCGTTAGGAACCTCGAGCCTGTGGAAATGCTGCCAGTCAAAATTACAACATGAGAAGGGCACCCCATTCCGAGGGTGAACTTCTTCAAAATTTTAGAACTTTTAATCAATGCCAAAGGCTGTAATGCAGAAGCTCTAAACAAGCTAGGTGCATAGGCGAAAAATATACAAAGACTCATCACTAGAATGACAAGCAAAAGGGGAGGTCTCAAGTAGGACAGCCTACTCAGGACAACCTACTTTTAGGCTCTTACAGACAAGATCCTACCCCACCCCCGAAGCGCTTAGTTGGATTGACCCCACTTCCCGCAGTCGTGCTCCAAATATGGTCACACATGCTGCTCCTTAGACCACACGCTCTGGCTGCCCATACAATGCGAGCTCCGACCTTCAATACAAGTCCAAGTGGGACATCTTGCTGAAGAGCTCGGAATTCACGCACCAACTACAGGCCATCTAGAGGGCCCGCAACATCGCAGAGAGTCACCATCTCACGGTCCCATCGTGGGCGGAGCCACCAACTTGATTGGGGAGCCGAAGTCAAGTTCCTTAGGACACTTCAATAAAGTTCTCGTCACTGACACCTTTAACACCAGCTTTTGTAACCTGTGATTACCTTCAAAAAAGGCCTGGGTCACTTTTAATGTGATGTTTTAAATCCTGGCACAAAATTAAAAAAAAGCGATATTTGTTTTGTCGTTTCGTCCTTTGTGAGCATGTGGGGAACGAACATTGCGACAATGCATCTCATGCCCAATTCTACACTCAATATCCACTCAAGAGCTCTAACTCATACCAGCAGCTTCTAAAACCATGTTAATTGTTCAGGGACAACTCTTGTTGAGTTTTTGTCTAACCTTTTTATAGCTATGACTAGTTGAAGGGTGGCCAAAATTAGGATGCACTTTTCTTCTCTGGAATCCACCCAAGCCACTCAAAAACTCATGCATGGCTCAGTGCCTCCTCCACAAATGTCGTTTGAAGTATTGCAAGTGTTGCTTTTGTCATTTTTCCAAGGAGATTCTCTGTCCATTACAAACAGACATTACAATTTCACAAGAGTAATGTGACAACAGTCTGGAAAAGTCACCGCAAACACGCAGGGCATTTTATGGCAATGTTGGCGTGGTACTGACTTGTGAAGTGTCCACCTGCACCTACCTAACAGTAGAACGCAGCAATACAAATACAAAGAGCTCCATGAAGTCAGTCATGTTTTTTTTTTTAGTCCCCACTTGTATACACAACATTTCGAAGGATTTAATATAAGGAATATCAGAGAATATAAAGGCAACTTGTGAATATTAGGTTACATTGTTCTGTTCAACAACGGTAAAGATAGCTTACAACTAGAGATGTCTGAATATTTGAAATTTCGAACATGAATCAAATACTCTTTGCTATTCAATTTGTTTTTGAATGAATATGCTAGTCGAAATTGCCAAATATTTCTTTCTGTTCAAACATAAAAGATAGCGACACTTATTAGAATCTACAGGGAGGAATGCAAGTGCAAGTGGTGGGTATTTTTGACAATTCTGCTGCACGATAGCCACGGTTACAGTGCAGAAGCACCAGTTCCAGAGCGATCACACTGAGCAGCCAACTTCTGCACAATAATTTTCTGTTGTTCAACAAAAATGCCTCAAACTTAGGCAGCCTCAAGTTTCTTTTTTTCTATATTTAAGCAAAGCAAGCTGTAACTTGGCCAATGCCACCATGTTTGCATTCATTTGAACAGATTTACAGTGCTGTAGTACTGAACTTAGCTCCTTCAGTGAACACAACACTCTACAAGCACCTTGTGTTGTGCCATTCCTTTGTTTCATTACTTTAATAGCCATGGTATACCAGATATGATACTGTTTCAGTTATAATAGCCTTTCTTTTCCAATCACCAGCTGCTAACTTGTCGTTATGAACAGTATAACATGCATCAAATAATGTAGATGAGGCTTTTTATTTAACCAATTTACTACACACCTTTCTTTAGTTTAAATATAGAAAATATTTGGCATTTGATTTTTGAAGGTCAATTATTTCTAACAAAAATGTGTTTCATTTGATTAAGAAATTTTTGTACTTACAACAAAGGATTGAGGACAGGTTTGAAAATTTATAACATTCAGTAGCCAGGCTAGGAAACAAGTTCATAACTTGGGGGGGGGGGGGGGGGGGTTAGTATTCTGTAAGTGTCCACCTAGTGGGCATGTTCATTTCGTCTGCTGCTGAAGTGTTGATTGAGTGAAGGCACCTGTCTCCCTCTGACACATACCCCAGTCTTGCCAATCAGAAATTCAGCAGCAAATGAAATGGACATGTCCACTATGTGGACACTTGCAGAATGCCCCCCCCACCCCCTGGTGTCTGGCATCTTGAAGCTGTGAAAGGGTATGTTTATCTAGGACAAGTAGTGGACAGGGGACCTGGATCATGAGAAGGAAATCACCAAATGAACAAAAATGGGCCGAACTGTATACGGCAGGCACTCAGTCATGAATGGCAGCTTACTGGGAGAAATAGAGAAGAGGTTCTTTGGGTACATGATCAGGTAGCTCCTTTCCTAAGCCTAAATACCCCGTATTACTGTGCATGTGTTTGCTAATTGACCTATAGCAAAAATGTTGCTGTGCATGTGTAAGTAACCATGTAACCATGACCACAGACTAGCAAAATGAACTATCATTCCTGTTCAACATCTTCCCCTTTATTACAGGTGAACCCTGTCTATGCCTCTGCTCTGCCAGAGTCTGTGGGGTCTGCGGGTATAGGGCAACTACGAGGTCCTGGAATTTTTGCAGTAATTTTGGAAAAGCTTTTGTGGCCTTTGGAGGGGGAAGGCACTTGAGGGGAGAGATGCAGTCTGTGAATGAGAGTATGTGGTTAGAAAACACGAAGTGGAACTCATTATTTTGCAAATCCTCAATTGGTTGATCGATGGTGTCCAACATTCCAAAGCAACATAAGTGCTATGATAGACACCATAATGTTGCAGGGCTTTGAATTTAGTTGTAATCCCCTTACCACAGCTATATCATGTGATGAACAGTGCACCCTGTCTGGAGTTATTTTTTTTTCATAGTAATGAATGTTAACAAGACTCGAGATGCTTTTGTGACACAGCAAATTGACCACCTGGGATTCTTCAAGGAGCACTCAAAGCTTAGTACACAAGCATCTTTGCATTCCAACCCCATCAGAATAGTCACCAGTGCTGGATATCATAGCTGCAACCGTGTGCTCAGCAGCAGAACACAGCCACTTAGCCACTGCAGTGCGCACATTGGGTTTTTGCTGTGAGCAATCTTTTTCCATCCCCAAACACACTCAGTTCATGAGTTTAGTGCATGACTGTAACATTTCGATGCTGCTGAAGTACTGCAAGGTCTGTATTTCCTTTTAATCTTTAGGGGAAATACTTTCAGGGAGTGTGGAGGCATGGAGAGCAGGTACAGCAGGCTTCCTTTGAAGGAGCTGTTCAAGCATTCTTGATTTCACTGTCTATAGGAGTCACTTGAAAAGAAGCATGACCAGCTGCCATATAATTATTTTTCTGTTTGCCATATATTTTCTTTTTTATACAGAACTAGAACATTTTTGTTCACTATGTGGCAGTTCTTGAAATAAAGTACAAAGACGACAAAAGACCACCTCTTGGGGAACAATGTTAAAGGCACTACACTTTGTCTCAAAAGAACCATGCAATGCAATCAAAGCTGTTTGTGTAATGTGGATCCATGCTTGGACAAGCTGACACTAATCAACGAAACACATTTCTGGCATGTAATAGTGGGGCAACTACGTAAGGAAGTGCTACCTTGGTCCCAGCATCTGTGAAGAAATGTGCATGCTGGCCAGGCCAGCAACAATTGCTAGACTCCCCCACACAGCAGGAGCAATAAAATAAACAAGTACTTCCTGCATTTGTGCTCGGCCATGGAAGGCAGAAGAGCACAATTTGTATTTTGACTGGATTACATAGCATATACCTTCATATGCACTGCAAACACTTCTTGCATTGAAGCATACATCATTTGTTTTTTCATAACAAGAACAACAAAGGCATGATCACAAACTTCTTGTATACTACTGATTGTCACATGTGGTGTACATGTGCATAAAAGCTAGCAAAATAACGCTAAGTAACATTACCATTGCTAGCTTCTATAGCCTGGTTTAGCAGACAACTCACACTGTTTTGATTAGCAGATGCACTGCTGTCTTTCACAACACTGTCACAGAGACTGTGTGTCGTCTCAATCACTGCAACCAGTTCCACCACAGTGTCAGATACATCATCATCTTGGCATGCTGCCCAGGAATGCAGAGGTCTCCTGTCACAAATTGCATAAAAGCCTTCGGAAGGCAGTGTCTTGTTAAAGGGCTCTCCTGGGCTTTTCTGACACAAACCACCACTTCTACAGTCAATCACCTGTGACCGATCACCACTGTTGTAACAAAACGCAGCCTGATTTTCCTTGGTCTGTGTACAAGGCAGGGCATAACACCATGGTATACTACTGCTCACACCAGTGAGATTTTCATCACACTCATGTTCTCGACATTCCATATTATCATAGATGCCTAGAGTTTCTTCCTTCTTGTTTCTGCAATCAAGGGGCAGTTCAACAGTGGCAGCCTCCTCGACAATTAAGTCCGTGCTAGACACAACAAAAGTTTCGGGCAACTCAAAGTTACCAGCACACACAGGCACTACATGCGACTCATTGTGCCATTCGTGGCTTCCAGACCCGTTCTTCGTCTCTCGCACACGTCCATAAACAGTAGCACTTTTGTAGCAACCTTGTAGTCCTGTTCGTGATTCGGAGCTCTGTTGCGAGATTCTGTTCTCATACGACGGCGGCATGCGCGCTCTCGCATTTCGCACAGAGCGGAGTGAGTGTTGTAGGTCGTCACAATTGTCAGAAGCTCCAAAGGCGTGGAGTAGGCGACTGCTTGCTAGTTTCCGTGCTTTTTGGCTTCGTTTCCACTTTTTGGTTGCCGTTGGTCCCGCCGTGAAGTCTATGAACCTTTTATATTTCCTTACCGATGTAAACTGCTTTAAACCATCGGTGCGTAGTTTTGGATTTTCATATATAGTTTCCAGGAGCTTGCATTGCGGTGCCATTCGATACGAGTCGTATGAAGTGTAATATTCGTCGTCTTGTCCATCCATAGCTTCAGAACCTGCGCGCATTTAAAAAGAAAACAATTTCAGTCAAGATTAAACTTTCCGACAAATGAGCACAACATCGAAGTCTATAATTTTGAAGAACCTATTTCGATGGAAATTCACAGTAATAAATGGAAAGTGGCAAAAACCATTTTAACTATACACGCAAGAAACTTGTCCAAACAAAACGAAGGCGCCAAGGCAACCAGATATAACGAGAAATCTTTGGCAGGGTTCCACTTTACCTCATTTGCGGCGCAGGTCCACTGGTTTGCCTGCTTGCGTTGTTCTCAGCTGCAGTACTAGTGTGAGTGCACAGCTCTCCGATCATGGAAAAACATATATATATACGACATCAAAACACCAATATCAGGAACAACAACATCCCCATAGTCCTGCGCGCCGTTATGGCAGCGCAACCAGTGTTGCCAACTAGAAATTAAAGAAAACGGCTAGTCGAGTCCCTCAAAAGCCCAAAACTCTAAAACCCGCGATACTCACGATATACACGATACGAGTACCCAGCATTTTTCTCCCTCCATGTCCGCTAAGTACCCGCTGATCACCATCACGATCACAAAAAAAAAAAAATGCACGTTAAACACAGTTGAGAAAAAAAAAGAAACTACACTGGACCGAGAAATTTTTCTTTTCGACCGTAATGAAATAAAAATATATGAATTAATCTCACTATATTAATGAGCACTTTTATGTGCAAATATAAAGTGCGGTAACGTTGCGAAACAATCACTGACCGGAAAGCACGTTAAACTGCACGTTTTTAAAAATTCGTGAGGCCGCAACAGACAGATAATGGGACAGATTACTAGCGAAACTCTTTGGCCTGCATACATTATGAAATCATGCAAGTTTTTTACACGGCACCACACTACGCCGTCACAAGTGCCGCCGCGGTAGTTCACTTTAGCCGCAGTTGAAACTCTATGGCTGCAACCGCTGCTGCAGCCGCGCCAGTATCTTCGACGCGCGTGACGTTATAACCACGGAAGCGCAGGCCACGTGCACAGGCTCCGTCGCCACACTTTCCCCCTTTCATTATTCGTCAAACAGTATTTAAAACAAAGCGCATTAGGCCACCTTGCGACATTCTTTATATACATATGTTCGGCGTTGTAAGAAAAACATTATATATATAACTTGCGACACTCTTCTTTATATACATATGTTCGGTATTGTAAGAAAAACACTATATATATAACTTATGTGGTTCTATTTGGACCCAAGCCCAAGATATTAGACTTATTTTTGGAAGTTCACAGTGTGCTTGAAGCCTTGTAATGGTTGGGTTCGGGCATGAAATAGATGGTAGCTGGCCCATGCCATCGTCCAACTCATCTACGCTGAGGACGTTGTTGAAGGGAGAGTTGTTCTCATCGAGAACGAGGAATATGGGATTTTTTACAGTATCTACATGAGAATGTTACAGTTCATCAGTCTAGCATGACTGAAAGAGAATGCACACTGAACAGCTGACAATGGCTGCTTAAATACACTCTGTCCTCCCTAGATCCCTAGGTGAGGGAAAAACGGCCGTTCAACCTTCAACCAATTCGGAGCGTCCAGAGTCATCGTAGCCAACCCGCCTTTGAGGGGGAGGGTTTACACACTCACTTCCGCACAGGTTTCACTGACCACACCGAGGTGAGAGGGTTCTCGCAGACACAGGTCTTGACCCGAGCAGGCACGTCTTTATCCCAGAGTTGACCCTGCAGTCATTGGCCGCCGCCGCGTCTGCCCATTGACTGACGACTTCTAAGACCCGTGAGACGGCGCCGCAGAACACCTTCTTCCAGGAGTTCCCCCACTCCAAACAAACCGTGACGGTGACGGCGAATCCACTAACATTACTTGGTCCGCAGACTGCGTCTAGACATACCGGCGCCACTCACTTGGGGACGCGGCATATTGTTGTCCTTAGAAAGCAAGTCGCCGCAGCAGACATGCCGGCGCCAACGAGGCGCATTCTTGTTTTCCCAAAGCAAGTCATCGCAGCGGGCCGGGCAGAGTTCGACGGTCGCTTCCCCGAAGAGTGCCAGCACCCGCAGGTCGAATGCTATTCGGTGCTCCCTTTCAGAGGGCGTCTGTTAAAGGACTTGCTATATGCGAGTAATTCGGAATGTACCGTTGATAGTACCCCACAAGTCCCAAAAATGAACGAATGTCTGTTTTTGTGAGCGGCTGTGAAAAATCTCCAATCGTAGCTGTTTTCAGCTCAGCCGGCCGTCTCGTGCCCTGGCCGACAACATGGCCCAGATAAGTAACCTGCGAGCAGCCAAACCTACTTTTCCGCCTTCATCGTTAAGCCTGCTTCCCTCAACTGTGAGAACACTTGTTCGAGGTGCGATATACGTGCTGTTCCCAGCTGTCCGAAAAAATTGCTACATCATCAAGATATGGCAAGGCGAACTCCTGCAAGTCTTCTAGGACAATATCCATTCACTTAGAGAAGCTAAATGGCACACTCTTCAGTCCGAAGCTGAGGGCGAGGGCGAAAAGTGCCTACAGGTGAGATAAATGCGGCATAGTGGCTGGCACTTTCTGAAAGGGGAACTTGCCACTATCCCCGCACGAGATCTACAGTTGAAGTGTATTTAGCAGCGCTAACTCTTTCGAGTTGTTCCTCAATGTTGGGTATCGGGTACAGCTGATTCCTAGTGATGGCATTGAACTTCCTGTAGTCAAGACACGGACAAGGGTCCTTATTAGGGGTTTCTACAAGTATTAGCAGTGACGTGTAGTCACTCTCAGCGGGCTCAATAACTCCCAACTCTAGCATGCGCTGTATCTCTGCCTCCATAGTTTCTCTCTGTCATGGAGACACCCTGTAAGGCTTTCATCTCACAGGTTCGGTCGATGTCAGCTCTATTTCATGAGTTATTAGTTCGGTTCTACCTGGCCAATCGCTGAATCTGTTGAGATATTCCTCTAACATCCCTTTTAGCTCATCTAGCTGCTTGTGTTTGTGAGCGTGCAAGCTTACCAAATGTTTTACTACTTCTAGGCTGATTTCAGAGTTGGAGGTCGCCTTATACTAATTAAATTCGGTACTAGTGTCATCCTGCTCCTTGAGTAAAGTTAACGACTCCGCTCCGCTCTACGTATGGCTTCATCATTTTGCAGTGGTATATCCTCACCTCCTTCCTGCGACCGGCCATTTTCAGAGCATAGTTAGTGTCTGAAAGTTTGTGCAACACTTTAACGGGTCTGTCCCAGCGAACTGCAAGCTTGTTCTTTCTTGAAGGTTTGAGGATCATTACCTGGTCTCTGGCGTTAAACGTACGAAGCCTCGCATTCTTGTCGTAATAGAACTTGGCATTCTTTTGAGCTACTCCCATGTTCTTTTCGACTAGTTCTTGGGTTGCACTTAGCCGTTCCAGCAGATTTAGCACGTATTCTACTACTGTTGGACTCTCTCCTCTTTCCTCCCACATCTCTCTTAACATTCTCAGTGGAGAACGGAGTGACCTCCCATACGCTAGTTCTGCTGGCGAGAACCCTGCAGCCTCATGAAGAACCGTTTGCAAAGCAAACAAAGTGGCCGGAAGACAATTCTCCCAGTCCTCCTTGTGCTCATAACAGAGCGCCCGCAAAACTCGCTTAAGCACTGAATGCTACGTCTCTACACTATTTGACTGAGGGTGATAAACGGAACTGTGTATCAACTTTATCCCGCACTTTTGTAAGAATGTGGAAGTCAGTGCACTGGTGAATACTGACCCTTGATCCGCCTGAATTTCGGCTGGAAACCCAACTCGTGCGAATACTGCCAAAAGCATGTCTACTACTTCAGTGGAGCTGAGCTCTTTCAGAGGGATCGCTTCTGGAAACTTTGTAGCCGGACACAGCATGGTAAACAAGTACCTGTAACCCGACTTTGTCTTTGGTAGAGGCCCTACCATGTCTATCACAAGTCGTCTGAAAGGTTCCGATATTAAGGGCACTGCCTTTAGCGGAGCTTTCTATGTTTCTCCTGGTTTACCCGAGCGCTGGCAGGCGTCGCATGATCTTACAAAGTTTTCTGCGTCTTTGAAACAGCCAGGCCAGTAGTATTCTATAAGCAACCTTTCCTCTGATTTGTTTATGCCTAGGTGGCCAGACCGACCATTTCCATGACAGACTCAAAAGGTCCTCCCTGTACTTAGGTACGTCTAAATGATCTAGAATCCTGCCCTTTCGGTCTCTGTAGTGGCGATACAACAATCCTTCTCTCATTTGTATCATCACGTTGCGCCTAGTAATGCCTTCTTTAGCTGTGCGATGCAATTTAGCTAAGCTGTCATCATTCTTTTGCTTGGCTGCCAGTGACTCTCTGTCCACACGTAAGAGCTGATCAAAGTTCTTTGAGGCCGGTGATAGTAATGACCCTGTCTCGCTTGCGTCATCTGGCTGTTCCTGCAGGCGTGAACTTTGACACCCTAGGGAGTGATCCGCTCTCATTGAGCTGGTCAGCTGGCAGTGCTTCCTCAACAGTTTTTCCGTCCCTCGAGCCTAGCTCGGATTCGGTTACTGAAGTTACCTCTTCTGCCACTTCCGCTGGAGCAGATTTTGCATTTTCAGCCGAAAGCGACGTGATTTTACGAGCTTGGCCTTGCGTCAACGCCTGTACTACACCCTCTCCCAGTTTAAGCCCTTTGTCACGCAGTAACTGATCTGACTGATTCAAAAAAAATGTAACAGTACTGCAGCGACAAAAATTTGGAAACTGCAGCCTCGGTCAAGAGCTCCCCGAACAATCCACTGATTTTGACTTTGGCCATGGGCAGACACACGCTGTGTTCTTCTACAACCTGTTTGATCCATGCTACTTCTCCAGTGAAGTCATCTAGCGCCATGTAAGATGGATGGACAATGTCCATAGTGGCGGCACTGTCTCGCAGCACCCGGCGTGGTTTGCTATTAACTTGCAGGTTGTGAAAAAAAGTTCCATATTCTCGTCTATTCTTAAAAGTTCCATATTCTCGTCTTTTTCATCCACGTAGGAGAAAACCACGCTAGGCTTCCCGCAGTTTACTGCGATATGTCCGAGTTTGTGGCACTTATAGCAGCGGATGGGTCTAAAAGATTCAAATTTTCTTTTCTGCTCTTCTTGCCCGGTTTCCCCGTTTGATTTCTCCTCGCTCTTTTCTGAGGTCTTTTCCTCCATGTCTACAGGCTCTGGTCGTCTAGTCTGTGAACCCTTTTTGAACGGAAAAGGTTTCCGCGGTCCATTTCGACCGTCCCAATTTCCAACATCGGCGTTCAACTTTCTACGGGTTGCGAACTCTTCGGCTAATTCGGCCGCCCTTTCCACAACCTTCCCTCTGTCTTGCACCCACAGCTTAATTCACAGATTGTGGGATGCTTCTGTAAAACTGCTCTAGACACATGCATTCAATAATCATGTCTCTGCTCAAAATCTTGTAAGCTTCCGCGCTTTTCAGCCACTCGACTAGGTTTGCCTTTAAGCCATATGCAAACTACGGATATTCCTCACTATCCTTCTTGCCTGTGCTTCGAACCTTCGCTGAAAAGATTCGGCTGAAAGGTGGTACTTCTTCAGAAGACTAGCCTTAACCTTTGCATAATCATATGCATCTTGTGCACTGAGTCTGGCGATTACTTTCGCAGCCTCACATGGCAACATAGACAGCAACCACTGTGGCTATGTACTCGGACCGAAGTTCATCTTCTCGCAAGTCCTTTCAAGATTTCCTAGGAACAAGCCTATGTCGTTCCCGACCTCAAATGGCTTTAACAGCCTGTCCATGTGGTGTGATTCTGCCTCACTTGATTGTCCCAGAGCAACTTCACTTCCTTGAGACAACTCCAAACGTTTTCTTTCAAGCCCAAGTTGCATTTTTCTCAACTCACGTTCTTCTCTCTTTCTGTCCCCTTCTTCTCTCTCTTTGTCCTGTTCTCTCTCTTTCTGCTGTTTCTCTCTTTTCCTAAGAAGTTCTAGCCCAATTTCAATGTCCTCCTTACTGGCATTTTCAGAAATCAGCTTCAATAATTCCCATTTTAGCATTTCCTTGTGTACCTCTAGGCCCAGTTCGTCACCAACAATCAATAATTCGTCTCTCAGCAGTGTCCTTAACTCCATCATTGCTGCTTTACTGCCTTGATCCTGCTCGCTAAACCTACCTAAGTAAACACAACCTAGCTAACAATCAACAATCCAGCTTCCCTACTGTTGTAAACTGAACAATCACAAAATGAAGCCTAGAGAGTCAAAGCAAGAACCAAGTACTCACCGCAGACGCAGCACCACGCCGCAAAGTCCGTCTCACCACTGTCGGCCAGTTGTAATGGTTGGGTTCGGGCATGAAATAGATAGTAGCTGGCCCATGCCTTTGTCCAACTCATCCATGCTGAAGACGTTGAAGGGAGAGACTTGTTCTCATTGAGAACGAGGAATATGTGATTTATTTACAGTATCTACATGAGAACGTTACAGTTCATCAGTCTAGCATGACTGAAAGAGAATGCACACTGAACAGCTGACAACGGCTGCTTAAATACACTGTCCTCCCTAGATCCCTAGGTGAGGGAAAAACGGCCGTTCAACCTTCGACCGATTCGGAGCGTCCAAAGTCATCGCAGCCGACCTGCCTTTGAGTGGGAGGGTTTACACACTCACTTCCGCACAGGTTTCAATGACCACACCGAGGTGAGAGGGCTCTCGCAGACAGAGGTCTTGACCCCAGCAGGCGCCTCTTTATCCCAGAGTTGACCCTGCAGTCAGTGGCCGCCGCCGCGTCTGCCCATTGACTGACGACTTCTAAGACCCGTGAGACGGCGCCGCAGAACACCTTCTTCCAGGAGTTCCCCCACTACAAACAAACCGTGACGGTGACGGCGAATCCACTAACATTACTTGGTTCGCAGACTGCGTCTAGACATTATACCGGCGCCACTCACTTGGTGACGCGGCGTATTGTTGTCTTTACAAAGCGAGTCGCCGCAGCAGACATGCCGGCGCCAACGGGTTGTTGAAGAGGCGCATTCGTTTTCCCAAAGCGAGTCATCGCAGCGGACCGGGCAGAGTTCGACGGTCGCTTCCCCGAAGATTGCCAGCCCCCGCAGGTCGAACGCAACAGCCTGCTTCGCCACCGCCATGGGTATCCCCGGGATCGGCCCACATACTTAGGTGGGGGCAAGTGCCGTGATACGGTTGTAAGCCGGCCAGGCTACCTCCCCTGCATGGGAACGCGTGTGGGGTGCATACGGGCGCTAGAGGTAAACATCTTCATTGTAAAATAGTTTGCACCCCTTGGGTTTTATCTTGACCCACGAAAACATGCACAATTAACGATAATCGTCATCTGGCGGGTTTCAATCCTTTATTCAAAACTCTGCATTCGCTACTTTCTTGTCAAGAATGCTACATTACGCTGATAACGCACATGCCATTCGTGACCTGGAGGTACCGGGATCGCAGTGCTAAAGGAAGAAAATGTGGGTAAGATAGATGACGATTTTCGTTGTGGGCTTGTAGGGTGCAAACCTTTTTAAGGGTGCAGGGTGGTGACTGAAATGACATAAGAAAATATCCCCATCTTTTTGGTGTGGTTATGTGTCGAGGGAAAGTGCCATCACACAACCCATAGGCCTCCATCGTGCCGATCTTACGAACAAGGTGCTCGGGCAGCTGAAGCAGAATTTGATGTTTCTTGGGAGACCAGCCCACAGACTAAGGATGGCATTTGTCTCTTATTTCCAAAGGGCCATGGATTACATAGATGTTTGCGAAGGGTGAAGCGCTAACTATCGCAAAAAAAAAACAAACCAAAAAACAAATAAAGTGTTAGAAAGCTGCTAAGATACCCACCGCTATCGCCGCCCTTAAAGAACAAAGTTTCCCGCTAGGCAGCACCAAAAACCATTAAATTTAGTGGTAAAACTGCTAAATTGGCCACACTGATCACGACCCCACCTGCAATGGGGCATACTCTAATTTCAGAAGCACCGACTTTTGGGCAAGTTGGTTTTGCATAGCTGAACACAGTCAAGTGCGCACAAACAAGGACAGAGAGAGGTGTATACAAAACGAGCACTTACTTCCAAATGATCGTTTATTCACAGAAATTACACAATATGAACACTTTCCTTCATGCCGCCACAAGACTAAAATGCCAACATCAGGTGGCCATGCTCAGAAACTTAGTTTCTTTAGAGGTACGTTGACACATGACGCACCCGTCTTTCTAATGCAATCTGCTTCAGTTATCTCCCTAACATCCTGGTTCTTATTTTTGGGCTACTATCCTACACTTGTTGAACAATAGTTTGCACGGCTTCTTGTTCTTTATTCCACATTAATGACAGTTAATGCACAGAAAGATTCCTATCATGGTAATTTCCTACCTTTGTCCTATGTTCTAGAAGCCTTTCATTTAGACACCTACCAGTCTGACTGATATAGTAGCTGGAACCACACGATAACGGAACTTCATATACCATGCCACTCACATGTTACAAGAGGATCAAAATGTTTGATAGTGCCAGGCTCTTTCTTTTCCTGGAAAGGATTAGCCTTTGGCAAAGTTTCTGTAGCTTCTCAGGGGTGGGAAGCACCACTCTGACATTGCTATTTCCTATCTTCTTTAGACGGTATGAGGTATTGTGCATGTATGGAATTACTACAGTGTGGAATCCATAAAGTAACTTTCCTTTCTTGCCTGTTTTTTCAACTTCCCCTCAGCTATAGATACCAGAACACTGTCAGGATAACCTGCCGACATAAGTCGTGTCACTTCAATTGCCTTTGGAAACTTCCTGCCATGAAATGAAAAGAGGATTTCTTCAGGGCATTTTCTAAGCAACGTGCACCTCTAAAGAAACTAAGCTTCTGAGCATGGCCACTTGATGTTGGCATTTCGGTCTTGTGACGTCATGAAGGAAAGTGTTCATATTATGCAATTTTTTTGAATAAATGATCAGTTGGAAGTTTTTGAAGTTGGAAGTTGGAAGTGCTCGTGTTGTCTACACTTCCCTCTGTCCTTCTTTGTGCGCGCTTCACTATGTTACGCTAATTTGAGAGTCGTCCGAATTCCAAATGATTGTATTTTCTGCTCTTGCTGTTTCTAATGAATAAATAAACAACTTTTATTTTGCAGAGGTGGAATCACTTGAAAGAAATGCTTCAAGGTTTTTAGCAGAATATTGCAGAACGAGCTATGATTTTGAAGCTATGCCTTTTCCCAATGCTAATGCCTTTCCACACTTTTCGAGTTTGTGAGTGGTCAAGCAACACATCGAATGCAGCCACACACAAACGCGAAAAGTGCCGAAAGGCATTAAGGCATTAGCATCACAAAAAAAAAACATGGTTGCAAGATACTGGCCCTCATGGTGGTGGTAATAATTTCTTAACGCACATGCGCATGTGGTTTCATGACACCGTTTAAAGTGCAATTATGTGAGAATAATGATGATCATCGATGTGCGCGCACAGATTTTTTCAAACTGTAACTGTGAGTAGGGGTTATCGAGAACTGGCGGATTCAGAAAGGGGGCCTTGCCCCTCCCCCATACCACGCCATTTATTCTTTTTGTTTTGATATGAGGCTACTCTCCTAGTGGCTACCCGGAATCTGCCCTTGTTGTAGAGGGGCCAATAAGATTAGACACAAAAAAACTGGGCTCTCAGCACACATTTTACGCCAGAAATTTCAATCTTTTGGAATCGTTGCCTCTAATTAAGCCCTTCACCCCAGAATAGGAACACACTACCTGAATAATTATTAAACAGGTTTTCGTGAGATAGAAGCTAATGAAATGCTGGGAGACGATGATGCGAGAAGGCTCCCTACAGCTTTCTACCATTGCCTCGGCCAGCATCCACAAGCAAAACGTTGCCATGAGCGACATTCCATTGTTCTGTGGTTCCATCCCTTTCCCTTGTTTCATTGTACTCACTGTAGCTGGTTATTCGTGCGCTGCAAGGAGTACAAGTGTGTGCCGTGCAAGACATCATCTCTGCTGATGCTGGCAGGGCGAGTTGGTCCTTCGAGTATAAGGGCACGGGGGCTTCGGTTTGAGTTTTAAGCTTTCATCTTGCAATTAAGTGGTTGATCGATAATTCACTTATTTGTGGTGCTTGTAGCACTGCACTAGAGAAGAGATGTGGCTTTAAGAAAGGCAGAAGCAACTACCTCCGCAATCTTGAGTGTACTTGGAAGCAGAAAGTGTGGCATACATGGATCCACTTGAGCAAATTGCCTTGCGTAGAGGTATAGCTGCCTGTATGGTGTATGTGTGTGTATACACACAGTCGAAACCACTTATAACGATACCGGTTTGAACAATATATCGGTTATAAAAATGAGAAGTTGCTGCACCGTCAACTTTTGTATGTTTCCATTATGAAATAACCTGCTTACTACAATGCCCTGATGCCGCATTATCGGTTATCACGACGAAGTTCGGCTGCTGAGTGTCCATGCCGAAAGGTAGTGAAATGCAAAATCCTTGAAAAGAAAAAAGAAAACGAGGAATGTGAGCCCCTGGACGATGGCTCACTGCTCGAACAGCCGCCACACGCTCACTTTCCAGCTTTCTCTACGTGCCTGTCTCCCGTCACCCTTCCACTCCTCCGAACACGAATGGGCTGCACCCATACTCTATATTTCGCCACCCTCTGAAACACAAATGGACTGCGCAAGTAGTAGCATGAACTCATGCTACTACCACGAGGATCAAGCTGTGCTGCTGGTGATATATACAGACGAAGATGTACAATGGATGATGATGTGTGGAGATGATGAAGTTGAAAGTCAGGCATTTGTTGCACTCACTATATATATATATATATATACACACACAATATGCACAGAAGCAAAAGCAGCTTCCTGTAAAAGTGTATATATAGGAGGCTATGGTAGAGGATCTACACAGTTGGTCTCCCACTAGTGGAACTGCTGGGTCCTGAAGAAGCGAAACAAGACCCTACCATAATTCCAAGGCATTCTCAGGTGATGACCTCAGCCATTGCCCCACTGTAGAGGGGCTTTCCTTTGAAACCATGCTGTACACGTATGTCAGAGCAGGTGGCCCGGGTCAGCCTGATGCTGGTACTGAAGGCAAGTGCTGTTTATGAATGCTGACTCCCTATCATATCAGCATCAATGGAGTAGGAAAGGGGCCAGCAATGTTCCAGTCTAGGTGCATCTCATGACCACAGCGTCCTTGTGAGATGATGATGATGAAAAACTTTATCCCTCATTAAAGGGAAGGGGGCAACAGCATAGAGGGTGAGGAGAGGAACTACTTGAAGAAGGCCTCCTCTATCCTCTCAGCCCACTCCAGGATGGCCTCCTGAAGGTCGGGCCTTGAGCTGTGCAAGGCAGCCTCCCACTGCTCCTCACTAGACATTAAAGGGACCCCGAAACGATTTTGACGATTTTGTACAAACGTACTGAGTAGTTATAGTAGGTCTTTCTGATCATTAATTGACACAGCTAAGTGTTCCGTGTAAAGCGTGTAATTTATTATAAGGTTTTAAAAAATGTACATCACTGCCGATCGCAGCATCCTGCTCGGCGTAATTATCAGCCGCCCCTACCCATATGACGTAAATTACCCAATTGAGGTCAGTAGGGTGAGCTATCCGACTGGCTCCCCAGGGCGCGTCATCGATAATTTTTCCAGCTTTATGGTGAACAAATGATGTTCGTAATAGTTGGAATTTTAGTTAATTTGTTTCTATAAACAGAAAGTAACAGATAGAGAATGCACAATAAAAATTTCTCACTACACTTAAGCACTTCTGGCACACATCAAGCGTCGTCTGCTTGTGCTACAACATGCTCCATTTTGACGAGAGCTCCGTGGTCGAATCAGTCTCAGTCTTTTCGCGAGCATTATGATTCGACTTTGTTGTGGACTGCAAACGTAGTGACTGACAATATGTCAAGCTGCGACACTGTTTCCCTCTGCAAGGCAGCAGACGAGTGGTCTGGCTGCAGTGCATCGGACTGCCGCTATACGATTGGTGCCAGGATTTGCACGTTTGCGGCCGTCACTTTACATCGCAAGAATACTAACGCAACAGCGTTTGGCGAGTCCGGTATTAGGGTAAAAGCAAGCGCAAGGGGACAGGGCCTGCCCGTTTGACTGTGTCGTTTCACGGGATGAGCAGAAGTGCCTATGTGAATGGTCTGCACGGTACAGCCACCTGGTGGCACAGAGCTCAACCACACACAGTAGCAGTAACAAAATGTATTCTTCTTTGCTGCTGGTGTAAATTTTTTGCAGGAGTGTAATTGTTAACACATTGTTTTTGTATATGTTTAAAATGTTTTACACTTGGTTAGAGCAATATTAGCTCTTCATTTGGCGGGTTAAGCTCTGCACCAACGGGTGGCTGAACCATGGAGACTGATCAGGCAGCTCACATACGTCTACGCTAAAGTTCCTTCATCAGCTTGAGTTTATGCCTCCGCCGTTCTGCCGAAACGCCCAGCTCACCTGTGGTTACCGTAATGCCAGACACGTTCGGCACTGCGACAGAATGCTTGCAACGCACGCTGCTTCGATAGCTCTCGCTTGGGGCCAACTGCCAAGCAGCTGGTGAAGAGTTTGGAGAGGCTTTGCGCACTCGCTCATAGAGAGCCGGAAGTCGACGACACGACATGCCATCATGACGCAGAGCCTGTGAAGGCGGAGCTTAGCCCCGATTTCTCGGCGAACGAGTTGAGGAGAAAATGCATGATTATGGAGGAGGGTAACTTGTAATCGTTCATAGCTCTCTTAATATAAGACGTTTCACACAAATTGTGGTGCGAATGATTAACTTTAGCTGTACCCTACGCGTCTACAAAATTTGTCCGAACCATTTCAGGGGCCCTTTAATTGCTTGAGGAAATGGGCAAGGGAGTGATTAGGGCACCTCCACATGATGTGGTTTAAATCTGCTTTGGGAGAGACGCAAAATTTACAAGAGGGAGAATGGTAAATGGAGGGATGAATGTGGTGGAGAAGGTAAGGGAAGGGAAAGGTTCGAGTCTGCAGCTGTTCCCACAGAACTTCAGACCTGCGCAGGGATTTGGCCATGAGTGGCGGAAAGTTAACCGGTCTAATCAGTAGTGTGTGCAGATGTCATGGTAGGTAATAAGCCGATCCCGCACTGTAAACGGCGCCTCCTCCATAGGGGGTCCGACACATGTGATGCCTGAACCTGGACTGTAAATCTTCGGGCACTGGCATGAGCCACCTCGTTTCCGGCAAGGCCTGCATGCGCGGGAGTCCAGATTAATGCTACAGAAGTGGGCAGCGACCCTGCCCACTTTGAAATTATGTATGGCTGTTTTGGAGTCACTAACGATAACAGATCAATTTGGGAATGTGAGGGCCAGGGCTATGGCCGCCTCCTCCGCCTTCTCCGAGGAAGAGCCAGAAATGGAGGCGGCTGCAATGACCTGGTGCAGACGTCCTGCTGATGACCAATCTCGTGGTATCGCGTGCAAGCTTCTACCTTCTGCCTTAAGGGGCGGCATTGAAGTTCACAGCCATCATAGTTGACATAGAAAGGGATGATTTTGCCTTGGAATATGACCATGATGGTTTCAGTATTTGCCCAGGCGTCATGCACCCCAATAGTCAATGTTGCGTTGCATCTGCGGAGGGTTGAGGCGATGTCTTCCGAGTAATCTGGGGGCAAGTGAATGCATCCTCTGCAGGTATCAATGGGATAGGCCACATGGGTGGCGACTTCATGAGGGGTACCATTGAATTGCAGATTCTGGATGTTGTGGTAGAGATCTGCACAACCCATGCCTGGTGTGCTGTCTGAGGATGCATTCATGGATCCCAGCACAGTTGAGGCCCCCACGAACTCTTAGGTGATTTTATCATTGCTGCATGGCAGTGGTGGCGGCTTCGGTTCTGCTCTTAATTGGGTCCTATGAGCCACTGCGGGGTTTACTGGTGGCTTTGCAGCTGAAAGGAGTGTTCGGTATTCACTGCCATGAAGCCAGATAAGACGGCAGACTATTATGTGCGGAGACTTGTGCGGAGAGACAGACTTGTGCGGAGAGAAGTTGTACACACGCCAAGTGTATGGGCTGTTTCATGGCCAGGGATTCCACTGTGCGCAGGAATTAATTTGATGATCACTTGGCGTCCAAGATTCTGTAAGTGGGTGATGTCTTGTCGGAGCTTTTGGTAAGTATAAAAGATGTTGGCAAACACTTTAAATGCTGAATGCAAGTCTATGCAATAAATATTATTCATCAACAGGCCTGCTTCACTCAGTTTTCTCAACTTGTGCCTTGCTGACATGCAGTTTTAGAGGTCATGGTTAATCCTGACTACCCTAGCTCATTCCAGACTAGCCACTAGGTGCACTCAAGTGAAACCTTTGGGATGCTTCTATGTGCTCTGCTATTTCTTGGATGAGGTAGTATAGCCACATATTCTACAAACCTTGTACTTGGCATCTTTTAAGCTTTGGCTACATACATTCTTTGAACATTTGGGCCTCCCATATTTGTGAAAAAGCCTAGGTGCAAGTATTGTTCCTCGAACTTAACAACAGTAGTTGCTGCATTGCTGGGATGCATTGCTCAGACCTATAATCAAGCTGGCGGAAATTCTGTGTCATACATGGTCTTTCGATGATTGATTAAAGCTGTTGCCATTTGAACAAAAGCTCATTGTGGAAATGGAGAGCAAGCTCTGCTGAATGGAATGGGCTACATGCCTAGTAAAACCATGAAAATTATTTTTCAGCTGGCTATGACTGCAACTAAGCTCCATTTGAGTGTGCCTCTGCAAGGTTAATAGCAATAGAGTGGAACCTCGTAATAGTGAACCTGCATATAGTGAACTGCATGGATTTCTTTACTATACATCATGCGCACAGGAAGAGCGCCTGACAGTGACATGAAAGCGGTCACGTCACTCATGGGCATCTAACTGCTAATGGGCTGCTTCCATATTTTAAGTGAAATTGGCAAGAATTCATTACACTGCACTGCATAAATTAGCAGCATCCACTTTTTGCATGACTCGAACTGGGGCGAAATTGCGCAAGCATCTCGCTTTCCGAACGTGCACTTGCATGCTTGTGATTCACTGATACCGTGCTTTTGTCAGCATGGCAAGATGGGAGAGCAAACTGAACGCCGCCTACTCAATGACGTAAGAAGCGAGATGAATGCTTGGAAAGCAAGATGCTCGCACGAGCTTGCTACCGGTAATGAAGTCCTTGGATGATGCATGCTTCAAGTCTTGCGATAGGATCAATCATATGACTATTTTGGTTAAAATGCAATCAGTCTAATTTTCATAATTGTGTAATTACAACCATGAATTATATTGAAGTGTATGCCTCTGTGATAAAATTTGAAATGCATTTTCTGAAACATCATACAGTGTGCGTGCGTGCACGCACATACACACACACGCACACACAAACACACACACACACATATACCGTAGTGCAAGTTACTTGAGAACATGGCTTCGAATCGCCCTACACTATTATTTTTATCCTATTTGTCTAGGCGCCTAACCTAGTCTTCACCATCCCTCTGTTGCGGAGCCAGTACACTGATTCCAGGGTATCGGTTTTCAATCTGACAAAGGAGATAAAAAAAGCTGCACGTCGTCCTAGTCGCCGTACAGGCCGCCTACAGCGACTTGGACATCGCTACCTTCTTAAATGTCGCCAAGTTCCTTCTATTTTGGATAAAAACAGTCTATAGCCAATTGTCATATGTGAAAAAGTGAAACAAGTGCTACCGCACTCTAAAAACAATTGCACCCTTTGGGGTGTATATGTGCCACACAACAATAATCGTCATCTGTCTTGCCTGCATTTCCTTTAACGCTGTGAGCCCAGTACTTGCAAGTCACGAATGGCATGCGCGTTATCAGCATGACAAGAGCATTCTTGACAGGAAAGTAATGAGCGCAGCGTTTTCAAAAAAGGAAACACAAGCAAGACAGGTGACGATTACTGTCGTGTGGCAAGTATACACTCTAAGGGGTGCAACTGTTTTTGAGTGCAGTGGCAAGACGTCATTCAGGCGGTTGTTTCTCCAGCAAGTGGAGGCCATGATGAATGACAACACTGAAAAGCCAATTATGGCCATTGCAGAGTAGCTGCTTTAAGTGGCAGAGTCAACAGCCAAGCTTTCTGTGCATGATATCATTAGGTGCCACTTCTGAGCAATTTATTTGCTTCCTCCCATAGGACATGTAATCCAAGAGCGTCTGTTTATGAACTTTTGCAGCCACAATGCCCTCAATGTGGCATCCTAGTTCTTAATACAAACATGGTACTCTCCTATGTATGGGGGCACCACTGAGAGGGAAGACTAACAAGCAGCCACACGATGTTAAAGGGACACTAAAGCAAAACAATAAATCAGCTTAGACTAATTAAGCATTGTTTGAGAACCCTGCAGGCAGCCATTTAAAAAAGATAGTTTGATTATTAGATGAGAAAATGAAGGTCCAAGTATCAGTATTTGAATTTCGTGCTGAAACGCCAGCACCGGCACGTCAGCGTGATGTCAGGGATTCCAAAGTATGTTTTCGCATTTGGGCCGCTTTGGCTGAATAAAGGTTCCTGAAACTTGCCATGTTTAATATTTGGTTCCTTTAGAACACAATGTAGTCAATCTGTACCGCTATATATAGTTAGTAGGCCATAGAAGATGCCATCAAAATCCAAGACATCACAGCCCCCAGGTGCGGGAACTTAAGTAGGCGTCGCCACCCATATTTCGTTCTTGCGCTTTTTCTGGCTTACCAAACATCTTATCATTGTAAGAGTGGTGTTTTTGGTGTTGTAGAATGGTAATTTACTGGTGCAGAAGAAATCATTTTCCACTTTAGTGTCCCTTTAAATACCTGCTAAGTGCTGCTGCTGTTGTTAAAGCACTGCTCAACATTAACACACACAATCTGACTGTAGCATGAATTGATTATTGAAGCCAAATTTAGCCAATAATTGCGGCTAAAATTTTTGAACTGTCTGTCAAAAGAGTGGTAAGAGAAACAATAAAAAAAATATTGGAACAAATATTCTGATTTTTATCCGAAAAGCCGCTGCTCTTCATGAATGTGTCATTATGTCCTGAAGTATGTCACGCACCCAGTATATATACAGGGTGTCCCACATAACTTGAGCCAAGACTTTAAAAATGAAAGGCGCGTTGGAAGCGAATTGAACTGAACACATACTATTCTCAATAACTCAAGCAATTTTTTCCCCATAACTCACTCGTTAATTAAGTTTAATTGCCCAACTTTCTAATTATTGGCTGAGGACCCCAAGTATGATATTCAGATTTGTAGAGCACCTTCAGAAACCACCAATCGAGTTGTTTCCTGTACGATACGTCTCACGTAGTGCGTTTTTCCGGGTTGCAAAGAAAGCCTGTGAAATATGAGAAAAAAATAAACATCTGACGTAGTGCACGCGCAGTGGTATTATGCTACTCTCAAGCGTGTGTTTGGTGAACTAGGTCAGCTGCATCGTAACTGGCAACTGGGAAGCGGCAGGGCATTATCATGGTTGTAAGAAGCTGGGCCGGCGGCTCCTGTCGGAGATCCTTGGCAGCGCTTGCCGAGATTAAGAATGCCCTGCCACTTCCCCGTCGCCAGTCACGATACAGCCAACCTTGTACACCAAACGCATGCTTGAGAACAGCGCGATACCACTGTGCAAGTGCTATGTTGCATGGCTTTTTTTCATATTTCGTGGACTTTCTTTGCAACCCGGAAAAAAAGACTATGTGAGTCATATTGTATAGGAAACAACTCGACTGGTCGTTTCTGAAGGTGCTCTACAAATCTACGTATCATACTTGGGGATCTCAGCCAATAAAAAAGAAGTTGGGTAAATAAACTTAATTAATGAGAGACTAACGGGGAAAAGGAAAATTGCCCGAGTTACTATAGGCCAGTGCGAATAGTTTGCGTTCGGTTCAATTCGCTTCTGATGCGACTTCCATTTTTGAAATCTTGGTTCAAGTTACGTGGGGCACCCTGTACAGTGGCATAACCAGGTGGAAGTGTCGAGCCCCCCCCCCCCCCCCACTGAAATTTTCTGACAAGACCCCCCCCCCCCCCCTACTTTCCCATGGAACAGAAATTTTCAGGAGGTGGGCTCTGAAAGAGCGACATGGATGAAAGGGAAAGCTTGAATGTGAAAGCAAGGTGAGGGCTTGTGGCGATCAGAAGGGGGAGGAGAGGGTTGTCATGCCCCGTACCTAGAACTAAAGTTTATCCAGTTTCCCCACAACCACTGTCGTGTCTATAGTAGTAGGGCTTCTTCTGTCCTCTTTTCCATATCCCCCCCCCCCCCCCCCCCGAATGAGAACTGTGAGTGAAGAGTGGCAAGGCTGTTATTAACTCATTTCGTGACTGCATCAGCCCTACCCATTGCCCCCTTTCCTCACCTCCTCTCTACCATTCTATCTAGCTTCCCTCTGGACTTGGGTATAGCAGAAAGGTAAGTGCTGCAATTTCTGCAGTGGCTCGCGGATAATTACAGCTGTCAAGAGGCTAAGGTGGCGATCAACGCCCAGGGAGCTCCAGAGGGAATTGTGCACATTTGACGCAGTGCAAAGGTCCAAACGAATTTCTCACATCTTCTTTCCTTCTCTGCCCTGCTCCTTCCATATAATACACACTCTGAACCACCCCCGACATGGGCAAACTTTTGAAAAAGAAAAGAAAGCTTCACTTTAAAAGAATGCCGATTTTTGTACAGCAAAATATAATAAGGACGGGGGGGCTGTGCCAGGGAAGCTAAGAAACCACCACAATAAACCGGTGGGAGGGCAGGTAAGATAATGGCCTCGAAGCACATGCAGAAACAGAAATATAGGAATGTTAGCGGCCGGCATACCGTTCAACAAACCGTTGAATGCTCAAGAGTGTGACAGTGGCTAATGGAAAAGAATGTTAAGAAGCGGAGTGGAGTGATGGATACGAGGAGGGTCGGTCGCGCATAAAAGGGGTCAAGAACGAAGTTGGCAGATAATTATGGACATAGGGAGTGCATCTCATCACTGCCTGATCACTCAACACCAGACAGCCGTGGCCAGTTGCCTAGCTGAAGCTCATCTACTATATCGTAACATGTGCTGCTTGCTGTGGAGAGCCCATCCTAACTAAATGTCTTATCAATTTTTAGAATAGACGGGTGTGAGGAGACACAACGCTTTCAAATCTCTCAAGAGCTACTGGTCCTTACTTTACTGCAAACTACAGAGTAATTTTCACAAAGGCTTCTAAACAGGAAGCAGCCCTGCTATGGACTGTCTGCCTCATCAGTTCCTGAGGGTGATCAAGTAATATGCGTCGTGTGATGACTACAATACCATGATCACAAGTTACTTTCAAACATCCCTTCAAACAAGTCAGACACCAGGTCACCGAAAGTGAGTGAAACTTGCATCATATGATACTATCGAAATTCTAATGCAAAGCTTTGTTCCTTTATTTTTAAATCTAGAATAATATAGCATGCCCACAACTTCGAAAGTGTGATTGAGTGATAGGAAACTTGCAAAATAGTGCCTGCTCTCTCCCATACGTAGCCATGGCTGTACCATGCACTAGAAGGTCTGACTGGAAAATAACGGTGATCTCCACTGTTACGTGGGTTGCAACAAGTCTGGCCTGCAAACGAGAACACACACGATAGTGTGCTATCTTGTTCTTGCATGGCTCCATTTTTAGTGCTGTTCATCTTTTCAAGTCATGTACCAGCTAGCTCATTGACGTACATTATATAAAAATGCATCAATTTGTAAATAAAATGTTAGTGCTTTTTTAGATATCACCATTTTTAAAAATAGCATAAGGATGACTGTATATTGGTTGTTGGTAGCAAATTGAAGAAGTGTCCAGTATGTTTGTAATTATTAATTAACTGGATTTTTAGTTATTATACTTAGGGCAGATATGTCATACATATACGATGTTTTAGAACACATTTGAAAACGTCAATTTCAATTTCTGAGGCGCATTGTCTCTTGCACAATTCCTTTTTGCTCACTTAAAAGAAAGTCTGCAAAATATCAAAAAGCTGGCCTAGCTCGCACACCATAGCAGTATTGCGCGATACCTAATCCGACAGGTGCACTACTTTGACAGGGCATCTATCTTGGTATGGCTGCGAAATTCTTGCCAATGGTGAGCCTTACGTTATCCAAAAATTGTAGTGCAAGCTATCAATTTGCCACAAAAGACCAACCTGACCATGGGCATGAATTGAGCCACCAGGTTGAAGAAATTTGACATGTCACATCTATGACCGAAATTGTCCATTACATTGGCAGCATTAGTTAATTTGGCACGTTCGAGATCAGCATTGTTGCAGTGTACAAATAGAAAGTTGTATCAGGATTTTTTTTATATTGCGCAGGCTTTTTTTTGATGCAGAAAAAGTGCCACGCAAGACATGGCATGTAGCAAAGAATTCAAACTGATGTTTCCGAAAGTGTCCTTGAACCTTGTGTTGACATATCTGCCCATAAATGTAAAAATAATTAACCATTACAAGCTAATTAATTTTGAGCAACACTAGAACTACTGGACACTTCTTCAAGTTGTTGCTAGCAACATACAGTAGGTTTCACAGACATAGAAGAGTTCACTCTTTTTTTATACTTGGCACATGATAGCTGGGACTGCTAGGAGAGTGAGCAAGTGAGTGAGTGTGCGTGTGCATGTGCAATGTGCATACCGAGAGAAGCAACAGCACAGGACCTGTGTTGAATGTGCAGAATGAAAGAGGAATGAATGGGCAATGTGGCATGCCCGGCTTTAGTGACACAGCCATTGTGGGGCTCGTACCTTGCCCACAAAGCTCAATGGCCCATGTGTCAGTGGTTTGTGATACCACATAACGACTACCTGAGATTTTCGCGATGTAGAAAAGGTGCTTGTCAACACCCCCATATCAGGAAGCCAAGGTGCTTTTTGCATTTATTTGGCACTGATTACATTAAAAGAAGACATCACGATTTGTTGCGCATTACTAATTCTGGCATCATGCTGTTGTTACGGGGTCGGCAGCTATCTAATAAAGCATAAAGCGAGATACAAAATTTTTGTGTCAGTGCCTTTTTAATTTTGGTTACGCACTGGATGTCGCAGGACACCATCTAAGGAGCCTTCTACAGCAAGAATTTTTAAAATTGGTTCATTACTTGACGAGATAGGAGAAGTTGAATTATCGTGTTGCCATGCCGCCAGGAGGGATGCTCTGCTGCCAATGTAAACTCTCCCCTTTTCCTCAATTAGCATCCACAAGCAAAATTCCTTTCATGCCTTCTCCTCCATTGTAGCAGAGGGACCACATCACATTTATATCAAGAGACCCACTTCCTTTTTTCTCCTCTTCCTTTCTGTTGCACGGTGCACCTCCAGTGGCGGTATTGCACATTTTGTCTTGGATGATTTACCAAAGTCACATGCCATATTCGGTGATGTTGAAGGCAGCGAGTCTGATGCAGTGGCATTTGTGCACGTGACTACACAACCACTACCTGATTTTTTCAATGTAGAAAAGGTGCTTGTCAACACGTATGTCAGGAAACCAAGGTGCTTCTTGAATTTATTTGGCACTGGTTACATCAAAAGAAGACATCACAATTTGTTTAAAAGTGGGGCTCCCTTGAGAGGAAGGCCACATTGACTTCTGTTTGAAATTATAGCTGTTTTTGCACTGTTCAACCATTTGATAGTCGGTAAACACAATCTACACAGAGTTAGTTTACTTGCCATGCCAAAACCTGGTAAAGGGCACTTTAAGGAAGGCTCTTCAGGAAGACAGTATGTGAAATGTCAAGTTATTTGGTCACGCATTTTGTGGATGGACATATTCGAAACTGGCATCCTCAGAAATTTTGGCAAAGAAATGTAGCCATAGCACTGAATTACTGCAATTGAAAGATGTGCCCCAACATTAAAAATAACATATTTTGCCAATTAGCTAATTTTCCCCTCTCTTTTTGCCAACCAATGCCCATATCTTCAAGCAGTTCAGCTGAAGGTGATGTTATATGTAGGCTAAGAAATAAGATAAAGAAATTGTATAGGCTAAAAAGAAGCAGTATATATATTTATCGGTTTATTGGGGTCCTGCTATGGTCCTTATTTTCACTCTTTACACAGGCTAATGCAGAAGCAGATTCAACGTTTGTGGCTGCAGAATATATTGAAAGAGCTGAACTTCTGTGAACATGTAGCAAACATCACATTTAATTAATTAATTAATTAATGATGGGGTTTTACGTGCCAAAACCAGTTTCTGATTATGAGGCACGCCGTAGTGGAGAACTCCGGAAATTTCTACCACCTGGGGTTCTTTAAGGTGCACCTAAATCTAAGTACACGGGTGTTTTTGCATTTCGCCCCCATCGAAATGCGGCCACCATGGCCAGGATTCGGTCCCGCGACCTCGTGCTCAGCAGCCCAACACCATAGCCACAAACTTACGTTGTAATTGGTGTGAAGTAGTATGAAATGGCACATAAATATTCCTGTACTGCAGTACAGGAAATTGAAAATTATTTTCTTACATAAGATCTTAATTTTCATATTCGAGTGCGTGACCATTTAGTTAATGCACGAACCATGCCTCGGCAAAACATTTCAATTTAGTACAATCTTTTACAAATACTTGCATTAAGTTTAAGCCTACATTAGTTTTAGCAAATTATCATAACAGTCATTACAGCAGGAAGCCTAATTCATCTGTTGTGCAAAAGAGAATTATACCTTTCTTTAATTAAGCTATCTCAAAACACGTCAGGTGCAGGGTAGCTTGGTGCTGAAGGTTACCATCACAGTAATCAGAGCAGGTGATGATGTATCAAAAATCTGTTACATGGAGACGAGTTACCCTGGTGTAGTGGACATGGGTGACACCATTACTGTTACACAGCGCCTTACGATGTATCTGACATAGGATCAGAGGGACCACATGAAGGGAAGGGAATGCTATAGTATGTCCCCAGAGAAGCAACAGTGGAGAACGTTTTTGTGCAGAGTGGAATGTGAATAAAAGCCGAGTTGGGTCTCCTCACGCGAGATCTGGCTCGACCAAATGTATAGCATGATGTAGCAGCCTCAGATTATACTACAATACTCTAAGTCACACAGCCATCCTTTGCACTACTATTTTAGCATGTGGTTTGTGGTACCACATAATCACAGTTTCTGATTACCATGATGCCATTTTTTGTATGAAGCTATGCTGTACTTGGTGCATATGTTTTGAACTGGCAGACTTAAATGAAGATATAATCACCTTTTGCATGTGGGATGAGTTTAATATTCATACTGTGGTTACTGGATTGGTGGCTATCTACCAAAGCACAAGCAAAAAGGGTCATTCGAGCAGTTGTGGAGTGCATTCACCTCGGGTCCAACTCCTACTTTCCTATTCAAATACATATAAAGTGCAGACACTCTTATTAGATAAGTGCTAAATCAATTCGAAAGACTTATTGCATTTAACAAAGAAAGGTCATTTCTACCAATTGTAGGAAGCAGAATTTTTACTCAATGCCTCAAACTTTTAAAGAAAAATTGTCCAAATCAGTACGCTAAAAAACCTGAAGCACAAAGTCTACAAGTCCATCAATTATGCACCAAAACTGATAAAACAAATCCATAAACTACATCTGTTAGAGCATCTAAAAGGAGACAACTGCGATGTATAACTTTACAACTTGTGTGAAACTGTTACGATGCTTACAAGGGCACTGCACAAGCCCTACTTGCAAATTAGTGGTACATTAAAGAGTGATACATAACTAATACATCAATTTTGTCCACTTTAGGTGGTTTAGAGAAATGCGATATCGTTTTTATTGCAGAGTTGTAAACCTAGTTCTTCAGTTTCTTGTTTAACTTTCACAATTTTCAGGAATTTTTGTAAAAACTGATGGCCTAAATAAGATCTCCTTGCAGTATGAATAGAGCTTACTTCATGGCTTTGCTTCACCAATTCAGTTTCTTTGGACCTTATCCCTTTTCCTGAGCAGTATCAGATGTCTGGTTGAGACTTCCATATACTTCCTATGATCCTATGAGTTCCTAGTAGACTTCCTATGATCTCATGAGTTGCATCAACAAGATAACCACAGATGAATGTTCCATCCTTTTATCCCTACACTGATTCATTTAGGTAGGTTTTTCCTCCTGACAAATGAAACTGGAATGCACTTGCATAAAAGATCTGATTACTACCACTATGGATGCTCTTGAGTGCCACTATCTGTTGCTTTATATCTCAAATTATGCACATTATTAACTTCTGGGATTTTACATGCCAAAACCACAATACAATTATGAGGCATGCGGTACTAGGGCACGTTGGAATATTTTTCACCACCTGGGGTTTTTTAATGTGCACCCAATGCATGGTACATGGGCGTTTTAGCATTTCGCCCCAAACGAAATGCCACCACCATGGCCGGGATTTGATCCCGCGCCCTCAGGCTTAGCAGCACAATGCGAAAGCCATTACACCACCCCTGCAGGAACCCGATCTTTTAACAGCTCCTAATCATTGCAGTACATATATATAGTATAAATACAGGGTGCGCCAACTATCATTTACCATGATTTAATTATATGAAAATGCCACATAGCTGGACAGAACCAAGGTATTGTTGAAGAGTACTGAAGTCGATGAGGGTAGCTATAGGGGCTTGTTGGTACGGCACATCTTATTTTATCGGAAGCACACATAGCACTGTGTGTGTCAGATGTGCCTTTCTGTTGTGCTTGTTCAGCTTGTGCTACAACAAAATAAGAAGAGTACACATTTGGGCTGGTTGGTTCACGATTATGAGCAGAAAACAGCGCTAAACAACGGGACAAAGAGAGGGACACAGACCACAGCGCTGACTAACAACCAGGTGTCTTTATTCTTTCAGTCAGCATATATATACTCTACCGCTATCTCAAAGCACAAAAGCAACAGAAAAATTCAGAATGTGCAGGGGCAATAAATTGCAATCAATGACATAGGAAGGCTATCTCGTTTGGAAGGAGAAAAATGGAGGGGAGGCTTACACATGCTTCGCCGCTATTATGAATGTGAAAGGCTTCGGATACAAGACGTGCGCGGTCATCGCGGTATTTTGACAAATAGGTCATATCTTTAAAGGACGGCTTGCAGTCACATTCATTGCAATGCAGTGACAATTGACCATCTCTAGCTTGTTTTTGAACCTTGTTTGAGTGTTTGCGCATATGGCCATTGATGCACTGCCTCGTTTGGCCGATATAGAAACGTTTGCATGAAAGAGCAATCTTATAAACCACACATTCACAGCAGTCCACAAAAAGCATTTGCCTGTGCTGCTTTTTGCTACTTTTTTGTTGTTCCTGGTCACCCAACTGACTTGGTGGCACAGTCTACCTAACTTATTTCTGGCAGTGAACAGCAACCCAACGCCTGCCCTGCTGACAACCTTTTTGAGATTATGCACAACCTGGTGCACATATGGGATAACTGCAACCATTTGCCATGAGTGATTCGTAGATTGAGCGGCTGCCAATTGCTTTCTCTTAAGGCTTGTTGTGAGGCTTTCAGCATGCTAGTTAAAAGCAATAACAGGAAACCTGCAAGCTTCAGCCAGGCTACTTGCAATTTGAAGCTTGCATTTACTTGGTGGTCACAAGACCTGATGAGAGTTGCCTTCATGCAAGATCTTGCAATACCGTGCTTAATTATGTTTGTGTGTGCAGAGGAAAAGGAAAAAAGGCTCTTATGAGACCGTGGAGCATCACCCCAATGTACACGGCTGCTTGAGAACGAGAGCTCCAAGTCTAAGAAACGCAGCTTATTGTCTGACAGATCCTCCGTGGTCAATTCAAAGGAACCTAAAAATGTGCTGAACACGTCACATATAGCAGGAGCAGGCTGTGCATCAGGAGTGTTAATATTACAAGAAATTAAAAAGTCATCAGTGCACCGCATCACTTTTACGGTACCTGTCTGGCTGAGCTTAGTTTTAGGATTGCAGTCATAGCTGGCCAATAAAGTGTCACTTAGAACAGGGGCAATACATTAACCGACACAGACACACCTTTCTTTTGTATAAAAACTTATCCCCCATGCCAGGGGCGTAGCCGGGGGGGGGGGGGCCTTATGGGGCTTCAGCCGCCCCCCCCCCCCCTTCCCCCCGAAATTTTTTCGTGCTGTCAATGCACCAATGACCAAAGCAACCCCCCGGCGCCGGAAATCATTCTGGATTTTGTCTAGAATGTCTTTTTCATGCTCGAAAAGACATCTCACTGCGAAAATTGCAAACTCGGGCTGGAATTCGTGGCAACACCCATGCATCGGAAGTCACATAACGCAAGGAGCCCCATCCGAGCACAAAATTTCAATGGCGTTTTGATGACAAACGGGCTCACCGCTCACCACGGAGGCCGCGGAACCTACGGAGCGCATGGATATCAATTCCGAAACTTTATGGGTATAAATCTCATAAACCCTTGATGTGAAATGTGCATTGACATTTCCAAAGTAGTGCTTTAGATTTTCGATTGCGGAACTTTGTGGGTCTAATGCTGTTATAAACATTTGACACCAAAGGTGCATTGTCTTTTATGAAGTCTTGCAATGGAACATACAATGGGACAAGCCAAATCAACACACTATTAGACAAGTTGACAAAGTATGCAGCGAGGTCCGATGAGACGAAGCGTTGTGATGGTTCATTTGTGCCTTCATGTTACATAAAAAAATATCAAATTTTTTTTCACCTACGCCAAAGCATCCATGTTAAGACACTAAAGCCAGCCAAGGTAACTACGTTCTTATTTATTTTTCCTACTTTGACTTTTATTCGCGAGGACACATTGAGCGTCTCCAATTTTTTTTTTGTCTTGCTACCCTACCCACGGGTTGCCAGAGCCAGCCAGAGCGCATACATTTTTCTCGTGTTGCCCTGACCACTGCGCGACGCACTTCAGTGCGTGTTCGGTTTGCTCTGGCCGAGTGGATTTTCGCCTGGCAGAGTTTTAGACGCGTTCTGGCTAGCAGACAAGAAAAAGAAACAATGGTTGCTCGCCGCCATCATTGTGGGGACTCAACAGAATGCACCGCGTTTGCTTGAGGGCAACCTCTCCGGAAAGTGTTGGCTCGCCGGGGTAGGATACCAAGCAGTATGCGTATGATTCTCTGTGGACCAAGCGTCTCACGTTATTTTAGATATTCCTTCGGTAGCCACATTAGGTGAACAAAGTAGGCATTCAATTGTGGCCAACATATTTTCCTAGGGGTTATTTAATTTCGGTGCCCCCGCATCACAAAAGGAAAAAAAAAATTGTTGCGGTGCAGCGAATCGTTGCATGGTGAAAGTTCGATTTTGTTACTTCTTCCTTCGCGGAAAGTAGTGGGCCATGGGACGCTTCAGTTGCCGGATACTCTTATTATATTATTGCGATAGCAATTATATGGACACTCCAAGCGCATTCCTGCCGTCACCATCGCCCTTATGTTTCGTATAAAGTGCAAGGGCGAAAAAATCGTTACCGAGCGCCGCATGCTGTATGTGCGAGTGAAAGCATACGGAAAGGGGGTGCTGGAATGGGTGAGCTAACAATGGTGACTCAGTCTTGTGTGTGCAAAGGAGAAAAGCTGAGAGCAAGCTAGTCATCTTCTGTCGCGCGTGATACATCGGGGGCGGTATCTAGGATTCTGTGAATCTGTGATTGCGCAACATGTTTATTTGCTTCGTTTGACGCATTATACACCGTGACTTTTTTCTTATATACGTACATTTATTGGAGACTTATATGTATATTTAAATATCTTGTTGGGAGATTTTGTGTATATGTGCAGTGAACTTTGTTTCCAGTTATTACTTTTTGCCCTTTATCAAGGTTTATCTTCGCATTTGTATATCCCATTGTATCTTTGCATTTTTAATCTACGAGGGCGAATCAAATGAAAGTTAGCCTACCCACCCCGCGCAATAATGGTTCGGTTCGTTATCTGCGAGGCATGTGCGTAGAAGAGAGGGATGTCTCATTTACAAAAGTGACATGCAGGTGTGAGGATAAAGGTTCTGTAATGCTCTCATACATTTGGTTGAACATGGTTGCGTGACATATTGGAAACACCAAAAGTTGAACAGCGTGGTGCTGTGAAGTTTTTGACTGCTGAAGGTATTCCGTAAAAAGAAATTAGTCGCCGTATGGCTGCCGTGTACGCTGAACATCGCATTTCATTGGCCATTGTGAAGCGTTGGAGCAAACGGTTCAAAGGAGGACGTGAAAGCTGCAAAGACGATCCAAGACGGGACTAAAGCCATCATGAAATCACCCTTAACAAAATTGCAAAAGTTGATGAGGTGGTGAGACAAGAACGGAGGATAAGCATCGATGAACTGGCAGAGCGTCTCAACATCAGTCATGATTCGGTTCATGCCATAATTCATGAATATCTCTGTCATCGGCTTTTGTGTGCGCAATGGATGCCCAAGATTTTGAACCATCGCCAGAAGACGGAGAAGTTCGGCGTTGCCTTGACTGATCTGATCCGGTATCACAATGAGGGTGACAACTTCTTGTCTGCAATTGTGATAGGGGACGAACCATGGTGCCACTACTACGAGCCTGAAACACGATGGCAAAGCTTACAGTGGAAACATTCGAATTCACCACGTCCAAAGAAAGCAAACGCTATCATTTCCGCCGGAAAGGTGTAGTTGACTTTTTTTTTTTCGATCGTCGGGGACCATTACGGATAGAATTTGCTAAGTCTTGAGAGACTATCAATTGTTTCCGATACTGTGAAATGCCGGGACGGCTGCATGTTGCAATCAAGAACAAACAATGTGGAAAATTGACGAATGGGGTCATCTTGTTCCATGACAATGCCCGTCCCCACATTGCTGATGTATTTATTTATTTATTTATTTATTTTCACAATACTGCGGACATCTGTCCAAGCAGGAGGGGGCTACGTGAGCAGATACAAAAATAAGCAAACATACAATATATACAAGGGTTACAGTCAACAAGATTCATCAAGTGGGTGGCTGTAACCAGTGGGAATTTCCAGGTAGGGCATTCCAATCATTGATTGTTTTCGGAAAAAATGAGTTTTTGAAAAGGTTTGTTCGTGCAAAGATCGGTTTTAAATACTGGCTGTGTTTGTGGCGGGAAATTCGAGATGTGTCCTTAATAATATAGTCACGCGGTTGTATTCCTAGTTTCCCGTAATAAAGCTGGCGAAGGAAGTTTAATCTGGCAGTTTTTCTTCGATCAGTTAGTGGTTCCAAGTTTGCGGCTTCCAGCATACTCGTTGGAGAATCACATCGTTTGAAGCGCTTATAAATGAAGCGCGCGGCTAACCTTTGAATTCTTTCTAATTTTTCAATACCTACCACTGTGTGAGGATCCCAAACGATACTCGAATATTCTAAGAGAGGCTTAACGTACGTTTTATAAGCTTTTAATCTTATTGAGGATGTGGAGTCACCTAACTTAAACTTTAGAAATCCCAATCTTTTTCGGGCTGCACAGGTTATATTGTCTATGTGAGGCACCCAGGATAGACGTGAAGTTAAAGTTATCCCCAAGTATTTGCAGTTTTCTACTTTCCTAATCTTATTATCCTTTATTTTGTACAAGCATTCTAGCTTTCTTAACTTATTTGTAATACACATATGCACTGTTTTGTCATAATTAATAACCATATCCCATTCATTGCACCATTCTGCCAACCTATCCAAGGTTTTTTCCAGAAAAAGCTGATCAGAAACAGTTCGAATGTTGCTAAATATAATACAATCATCTGCAAACAATTTGACGTGAACAGGTGATTCCACAATTTTAACTAGGTCATTAATATAAATATTAAACAGTACTGGACCCAGCACCGATCCCTGAGGTACGCCTGAAGTTACCCCCAAAAACCGGGAGCATGATCCATTTATTTCCACATACTGCTTACGACCAGTCAGGTATGAATTTACCCAGTTTATGATCTGTAGGGGTATTCCGAGAAGTTTCATTTTATATATTAGTTTCGAATGAGAGACTCTGTCGAAAGCCTTAGAATAATCTAAGAAAATAGCGTCAACTTGACCGCCCCCATCAAGCACGGAAGCGAGTTCATGGACAGTGACTACTAACTACTAACATTTAATACAAAACTGGCAACATTCAAGAGGGAAACGCTGCAACATCTGCCACACAGCCCAGACCTGTCGCCTTATGACATCCACATTTTGGGGCAACGGAAAAAAAGAAAAAACAGCTTAGGGGAGCCACATTCGTGTCGGACGATGACGTGAAAGAGTCAGTTGCAGACTTTTTGAAGCAGCAACCCACGGAATTTTATGAGACCGGAATCACACGACTCCTTAGTCAATGGGACAAATGTCTAAATGCTCATGGAGACTACTTTTAAATAAAGTACCCAATTTGTCATATACTCGCATTGACTTGCCCTCGTATATTTTGCAGAACTCCTGCTTTCTATATGTGCTCTCAGTTGCGACTACAATTTCGGTGCAATTACTCCTGATAAACGACCGGTGACAGCTGCTCCTGCGTAATACATTGGAACAAATGCCAGCGTCATTGATATTTTGCAGTGGCCGTTGCATACGTACATGAATGTAAACACAGTTCTTGAATGACAAAGTTTCATTAACATATTTGTCCTCAACTTGTTCATTTCATGGCCTTTACATTTTTCATACCAGTGGCATGCACTGCTTTGCTGGTCTCGAACTGATATAGTTCTAAAGTTTGTGTGATATTTTCTTTACTTATTAGACAAAGAAACATGGAAGCATTAATATCAGTTATGTTGGACACAATTTTTGGCACATACGAGTATATTCCTTTATGAAGAATGATATGTTTTACTTGTTTTTATGGTGCGTAGCATTCAAGAATTCGTTTGCAGCATCTTCGGCAATGGCAATGCAATTATTATTCATGTATTTGATCCCTCGACAAATTGTTTAAGAGAAATCATTAGCTCGGACCCCACTCCTATGCGGCCCATTCAAATACATGTAAAACGCAGAAACGCTTTTCTGAGATAACCTCTGGATTGCTTTTAATTAATTTTGTTGCATTTAAGAGAGAAAGTTATATTGTAGTGTCTGTTGGAAGCGGATTTTCGATTTAGGGCATGAATTTTGTTCAAAATATTTCGAAAAATTTGAAAGTTAAAAAAAAATAGGAGCACGACGTTTACAAACAGCTCTGCATCAAGAACAGATATTGCGGTTCTGTCAAAGGCATCTATTATAACAGTCAAAGTGAACAAATTTGGTATGTCAATTTGTATCTTACATGAATTGATTACGTTGTGTACAAGGGTTCTGCAGAAACCGTGTTTCCATAATACTAAATTTTTTAGATTCATGTGTAACATATCAATTTTGTCCGTTGTAGGTGTGCTATTAGATGAAATTCACAGAACTGTGATATCATTTTTCATTGTTGAGTTACAGAGTTTTAAACTTGATAGTTTTGTTTTCTGAAAATTTGCAATCTTGGCCAATTTTTAATAAAAAATTTACGACCTAAACGAAAAATTCGAAACAAGCAGTCACTAGAACTCCCCTCCCTAAGTTTTTCTTTTTAATGCAACAAACTTCGTCAAACTTGGTGCAGTGGTTGCCGAGAAAAACGAATTTCCCTTCTACATGTATTTAGATACTAGCACCCGAGCTAAAGCTTCCTCTTAATGAGGATGCCGAGCTGCAACATAAGCCCCCCCCCCCCCAAACGAAATTTCTGGCTACGCCACTGCTCCATGCTGATAAAAGTGGAAAGCATGTAAAAATTTAAGAGCTTTAAAAATCTGTCGACATTGATACCACATGCATTCTGAAACTTAAGAACACCGCATTTGTCACTGCAATGGGCAACTTCGATGCATACATCTTCTTAAGGCAAAGAGTCTGATGTCCACGGCAACCTTTGCAAACATGCAAAGTGCCTCGAGCGGCCAGTCATGTAGAACTTTTGCATGTATTTGCGGGCTTCTTTCACGCTCAGAAAAACACTTATGTAGCATGCATTGAGCAACAGAAAGCAGTATCGGGAGTTTTTTCATGTTGGTCTACAATTTTCCCATTGACACTTTTCATCTAAGTATAATATTTGAGAATTTGATTAAGTAAGGCTAATGTAATTAGGCGGAATGCAAAAAATAATCTAAGTATCTCCAAGCGACAGTAAAGAACATTACCTTGGTTCTGCCCAGCTACGTGGCATTTGCATAATTTTAAATCTTGGTACATAATAGTTGGGACACACTGCATAACATAAAGGATGAGGAGCACAACTTTGTGGGTAATATTTGGTTTATTTGCCCAACAGTTTCTGTCGGTAGACTGAAAGTTCAGTCCACCGAACCAAACTGTTGGCAAAATAAACCAATGATACCCGCAAAGTTGTGCTTTTCATCCTTCTAAATATGTGTGACCCATTGGAGGAAAAAAATACCTACAATATATATGTACATATGTCAAGAACAGTGCCATGTACTACACAAAGACACAGACAAGCACATAAGAATTATTCTTTATTAAAACTACTGCATCATGGCAGATCTTAAACTGGCCCTATTTAACAGTACATAATGCAGCTTCACTCACATGGAAGTTCTGTATTGCAGCAATGTGTGTAAAACAGTTTCATCAGCACACAAAACAATTATGTGCAAATCTTCATTCATACTGATCAAATTCCACCATTCAATAATCTTGACATTGCAAACTGCACTATTTTAGGCCAACTCTTCACCATGTTCTTGCACAATGCCTCCTCACTAGCCTCCCAGTAGAGAACAACACTGCTTCTCATGTTGAAATGGTTAACACTAATGTGAATTAAACCACAACATATATGCTGTATAGGCACAGGTGAACAGATCACAAAAATGGCATGTTAAAAAGAAAAAACAACTCGCAACTGGGTATGAGAACTATAAATGCATAAACGACTATACTTGCCACTTAAAGAGTCGAAGTTAAACCACACGGGTACCAGCAACGCTGCCATCGTACCACATGGACAGCCTTCTAGAAAACTGCATTAAAACGAACTGCTTGAAACTGAGGGAAATGCATGCTACATTTACAGTTTCACAAGCACAATGCTACCTCGAGGGTTTGAGATTTTTCACTCCAGAATGCATGTTCTTTTTCACCAGTCAGTAAAACAGATAACCCCCATTCGAGGACTTTGCCAAGCCTCCCTGAGCAACATTGAACAAGTTTGAAATTTAGCTCTTACAGCGACATAGTTACTAGTTTGAACAAAGCTAATGAAAAAAAAAGTTGGAACAGGACAGAGTGCTAGTTAATTAGCTATTACATTCAGAACTTCATGTTTACCTATCTGTTACTGTTGCAATTCTTTACAGTCAATATTCATCCATTTTAAAAGTAACAAGCAGCATGTAATTTACAACATCCAATGTTAGTTACAAGACCACATGGAATAAGCTAGTTTCTGGCGTTAATCCACACCATAAATATAAGATCACAGTAGGATGTGCCCCATTCACCATTATACTAAAATATGATTTTATGTACAGTGCACTACACATACACTCTATTATTACCATGGTAATGTGTAGCTGCCTCAGGCTGTTACATAACAGGTAAGGTATGAAGCAACATTTCACCGTGAAAATTGCCGAGATGCTTTCTAGCAAGAAATTTTGCTTTTTAATTGTAAAGCTGAGAGGCAAGACACATTTCAAACAGCATAACAAAATGTGTCTTGCAGTGTCTGCCATGTCAAATATCACACAACATAAAACAAATTGGTTTGTTATAGCAGAACCAAATGTTGAGCTCACTTTATGTGAAATAGCTTATTGTAATACTGAATACACAAATGAAGCTGGATTGCTACTGTGTCAAGAAAGCAAGGTGCCACTAGCACTATAACATTAGCACTCTGTGCAGGTATTGCATCATAAACATCTTTGCATTAGTCATTTCTTGCTCATAAATGAAACAATGTAGGTATGTCTATGTGCGTGTTTGCACATGCATGTGCATGCACACACACAAAGGGCCTGATGTATAATGATGAACAGCCTTACAATTGACATGCAGATCACAAGGGAACAAATCCTCATCGCTGCATCTCTGAAATGTAACTGTGTGCCACATTGCACTTTATGGCCTGTCCACTATGTCAAAGCCCCTGGACTCCTTACGCATTCTTCATACATAGCCCTTTATTTGTGATGTTTTCTTGTCTTATTTTTGACCAGTGATGGTGGAAGATTGGTTTGGCTTGCACATAAGTGAGAGATGTCTTGCAGTGCATGTGGCACTAGAAATGCTTGGCCAGTTGTCACAAAATTTTATAGAGAACAAGTTAGCACTACATGAAGAAAGAGCGAGAGAGAAAGGCAAGTTTTCCCACAAGATCCCACAAGTTATTTTTTTTTTTCATGCTTCTCAGCCAATGAGGCGTTTTTATGGTCCCAAGTCCCTGCAATCTAATTTTGTACTTATTGCCATAAGCTCTACGCTGTTTGAAATCGTGTGTGCATGGCAGTTACATGTCACAGTCATTGTTATTCTGACATTGCTTATACTTCAAAATAATGAGCAAAACTAAAAAATATACCTAGACCACCAGTTAAACAATCTGACACCTTGTTACAATCACAATAATTGGTCTTTTCTTTTTGCATGACCACTGCAACAATAACTTTTGGCAAAATGTTACCACATTAAAAATGCTTTTGAAGAGATGTTCAATGCTATGAACTAAGCTGCTGCATTCAGTGTCACTTACAAATATTAACAAATTAATATGTAGATCGCTAACCTTAGTGTGTGTGTGTGCGTGTGCGTGTATATATATATATATATATATATATATATATATATATATATATATATATATATATATATATATATATATATATATATATATAGGAGTCATAGTAATGAACTCCTTCTACCTTTATCTCAAAGAGCATGTATGGCTAAATCAAAATTTTCTCAATCTCTATATGGAGCAATTGTGAAAGCTTTTAGAAATAACTGCTTGACAACACTGAAATGTCTATTTGATGATACACAAAGTTACCAAGTTAATAACATCATGCAGACTCATCACAATTCTGCCTGCTCCCACTACCCTTAGCTGCACAACCGTAGAACACCAAAACATCGCATACATGAGAGGAGAACCTGCACTTTGCCTGTAGCATACTTGTTACATGCATTTGCCTCCAACATGTTTAACAGCAGTAAAACCTTAAAGAAGAAGACCATGCAATCAGCGCTGGACAAAAATTTTGGCACATTTTTACTTATTTAATAACTAGGTTATATGCAAGCACTTCGCAAGTATTGCGTTCATTGCACTAGAGATGCATAATGAGGTGTAAAAACTATGGTTTCAGCACTTTCTCTGTAGAATGCAAGTGACAGCTCTACAAAAAGCATAAAAATGAAATGTGAACTTCTGAATGACTAATTCAGAGAGGGAGATAAGGGCATACTGCATGCTGCAAACAAGTTTCTACATGCATGTCAAAAGTGTATAATGTATGAAAACAACAAAACTGAGCTTACCCATACTAATGTGAAATTTGCAGCAAATGTCTCAGGCACAAAAAGCCGCTTTTTGTTTTTTTCACTCATAGAGTGCCAGCTTCCTCAAACACGAAAGTCCTTGGCATCAATATTAAATGTTCCTCAAAGAAGCCCTGCAACATCTTTTAAGAAATGCACAGAATGTACTCAGCATTAAAAGGCATTAAAGGGCATCACCACACGAATCTTTTCTAAAGAGAAACGTTTCCCAATGTGTCCAATACATGGGCAAAGTTGTTGCAATCAAATGTCCCACATGCTATGCCTTCACTGCATTCTCTTCTTTTCATCATTTCTACTGTGCTCAAAGTTGTGCCACCATACTGGCATGAAGTTGCCCATGTTTGTTCCACCTATCAATTAGTTCTAGCATGACCTCCAACACCAATCTGCCACACTGTTTGATACCATAGACCACTGTACCTGTTCAGCCACCAAACAGCACCACAATCCTACAAGACGAGACTGTTCTTCCTTTTTTTTTTGTTCTGCTGAAAGCACAGCTTAGCCATAATGTCAAAAGAAATTTGGCCAATAGCCACTATGTTTATAGATGCATCACAGTAAACATGAAAGCCTAAAGCGATTACAAGCTGAAGGAAATAGCACGAGGTCTTTTGAACAAAATTGAAAGCTCCCTCCTGTAAGTACAGGAAAATTTTGCTCTGGTGTTCATGAAAGGACCACCTATCTACTAGGTAGGTTCATTGATGCATTCAAGAAGTGCTTAAGGGCCAGTTTATACCTGAAAACATTGAGCCTCTTTTTATAATTATGACAAAGGATATAAATCAAAGGAACATTATTGTTCATTTTTGTTTGCATGGCAAGTTATGGGGAGTCCTCGCTAGCTCACATTTTCCCATTTTTGAAGCATAAGTACCTAATCATACGAGACAGCAATGCAAAATAAAAATATCCGAGGTAACCACTTTCAGAAATGGGTAGGTGCTTTGTAGGAAATATACATGTATTATTATGGCAAAAGAGACAATATAGGGCCTTTTTGATCACTTCATAAGCAAGGGACAACCTAAAATTTTTAACCGAATAGACATGTCACATTTCAATCTGAGAATCAGTTCTTCCAACCAATATGTGCCATATTACTTACACAATAAAGCAAGAACAATGAAAAACCACAATCATAATTATCCTGCTTTTTCTCATTCTGAAAGACCATAAGCAACATGATGTTGCTGCTATTTGGAGGTCCTTTATGACCAGTTAATTATTGAATACTAATTTAAGGCATCATTTCACCCATAATTGTCAAATGCAGTGGATTGTGTGCTTGTGAAATTGATGTGCTCATCATATGGGTGACCTCTTACAGTGGGTACATTTTAGAGCACAGCTCTTAGGTTCCTGTTCCTGCTGTGAGCGTCGCCACTGTCCCTTGCAACTGAGCAAACAAGCACAATGAAAGATGAAAGCATATGTGGAGCACAGTGGCAGATAAAAGAAGAGAGTGTGAGGAGGAACGCGGAGGAGGGGGCTACAATGAAAGCGTCAGGCGGAAAGCAGAACAGTAGAGTATGGTGAAGGAGTGTGGAGGAAAGCAGAGCACCGCATAAGGCTGCGAGATGCTGCCATGCATAGGCGCTGACTAAAGGGGCGGGGGGGTGCAGCTGAGCCCCTCCTGCCGATGCCAAAGCCTAACCCCCCCTAACTTTACGTGTCATGGCCAGAGTTTTGTCACCCACATCATTTGAGGTTTCTTATGAGCACAAGACTACGAGATGCCGCCATACATAGGCGCTGATTACGGGGGGGGGGGGCTGAGCCCTTCCTGGTGATGCCGAAGCCTACCCCCCCTTCCCCCCCCCCACCTAACTTGTCATTGCCAGAGTTTTGTCACCCACATCGTATGACATTTCTTTTGACTTGCTTCGACCTTTTCACTTAAAACTTTATTATGCCTAATAGCTTACTGCATATTGTTGGCGCGGACGTGCACGGATTTTAATTCATACTTTGCTATATTTTTGTAAATCTTTACAATAGGAGAACAAGAACATTAGAAGTACCAGCAGCAGCTGCCTCATCCGTATTTTCTCACTTCAACATTGTTTTAAATTTCCACTGTAAACAGCATGCACATACACAATGTATTTAGCTATATACACAGGACAAAGTTTATTACATTTTTAAAGAGGAGGAAGCCAATGAACAATTATTTCTAAAGGTGTGGATAGCTTATGCCTAGAGATAGAATATGTTGCTGCATGTTCACCTCGCTTCAAAATGTTTTGCGTGCTTTTTTGACCATGAAGGAAGCCTGTAGACTTTAGTGACCCCTTCGGCAGAGTCTTTTATCAACGGCGTGTGAAATGCACATGAATGATATGTGTCTCAGTACCGCTTCTGTACTCTACTTCTCTACTACTCATTACAAAAACACTTCTAAATACAACATTTATTATGGATGGGAACATCGTCACTTGCATGCAGAGGTCATAAGAATATACGGGGTATCTCAATTAATTATCATGCACGAATATTCTTTTGAAAAAGCAACGCGTTACTCGAAGAAAACCTAGTGCATATTGTTTCCAGTACAATGGAGTAGCTACCAGTAATTTATTCATTACTGAGATTTAATTACGTTATCAACTCAAGACATACTATCATAATTATTGAAATGTCAATGAGGCATTTGTAGGCACAGGCAAGGGACATCTATCTGCGGTATTTTCAGCAACATACTATTTGCGTAATGATTTTTTCCAACTGATAAATAAACCCTACGAAAAATGGCAAATATCCCATGGCTACCACGTGATTAGCACATGAATACCAATCCCACCCGCATCCTTGAACAGGCTCCTTGTGAGTTAGCCAGAATGAAATGAAGGAAATAAAGAAAAAGAGATCACCGCCCAAGCACCCCGTACAGATGGCTAACCAGCGAAGTTGAAACATGCGGCCCAATGTTTATCGCTGGGTTAATCCTGACAGTTCGTTAAACGATGGCTCGGTAGGCTGCCGGATCCTCGGTAGGCAGTTGCTGCTTGTGCTCGGCTGCACGAGCCTGTTCTTGTGCCCGGGCTGCAGCATCAGGACGGCGTAGACGAGCTCGTTCCCGGTTCTGCTCGGGGCATTGCTGATTGAAAGCTGCCTACTCCTCAGGAGTATGTATGACGCGTCACCTACCCGTGTCGGACCCGAAGAGCAACTGCTGCGCACCCGCTTGGCTGTGACAGAGAGCAACGATGGCACTTCTGGCGCAGTCAATCACGCGAATCTCTTTCACTTTTTTTTTCGTGAATTCGCATGGGGTTGTGCCGGAGGAGTTTTTGGCGCACAGGTGGCAGACAACAGAGACGAATCAGCTAGCTGCATACGGCTTTGCTGTAAAACAGTGATCAAGGTAGTGCCTTATCTGTCATGCCTAAGTCAAAAGTGACACGTCATGTTTGGTGTTAGTTGGAAATAAGCTGCGATAGCTGTAGTCTTGGCGTAGATAAAGTGCACGGATGGGTCTTTTTTTTTTTTTTTTTGCCACAAAATGTATCACCACAAAAGCGAATTGACGTCAGCGCAAACGTTTAAAGGTGCATTTTGTTTCGTCCCAGTCACCATGTTTTTCTCTAATGCGCATCGGGTAAAAGTGAGCCTTGCCTTGAGAGCTGCAAATGACAAGAGGAAGGCCGCAAATATATATCAGTCATAGAAGTGTGGCGGTAGACCAGACGCGTCAATTATCATCAGAAATGATGAGAACTTAAGACAAACCGGCAGGATCAAGAAACAGCAGCGTAGGTCTCCATCTTTGAGTCCCTAGGCTACGCATGCTAGCATGCGGGGCATGGCCGCCCTACCAATTTTCAAGTCATCAGTTTGGAGGATTCTAAACGACGGCCTTTCACCCGTACCACCTTAACCAGCACCAATGTTTGGAAGGTAGAGGCCTGCAGAATTGTCTAGATTTCTTGAACTGAGTCCTCAAAAAAGCCAATGGGCCACCGAACTTTTGTCCAACATCATGTGCACAGATGAAGCCAATTTTCACAGAAACGCCGGGGTAAATTTACATAATGCGCACTATAGGAGCGACTACAATTCAGACCGGGTAAAGTGCAATCAGCACCAGTACCAGGTCGTTCAATGTGGGGTGTGGAATTTACGCCGGTGCTATAATTAGTCCCGTCTTTTCGATCCCACACTGACTGGACAGCGTTATGCGAACGAAATCCTTGAAGGAGTGGTGGATGAGTTTCTCATCAAAGCCCCGCCGTCACGTCTTCTACTTCTGTGGTATCAGCAAGTTGGGGCACCCGCACACAGCAGCATCCGAGCACAAAACAGGCTGGATGCGACTTTTCATGTACAAAAGATTGGAAGGCACGGGCCTGTAAACTGGCCAGCTAGGTCACCTGACCTCTCGCCACTCGAGTTCTTTCTTTGGGATTACGTGAAAGATTGTGCTTACATGATCAAGACGGACGTCAGATTAGCTCAAGGCAAAGATAACGGATGCCTGCTGTAGAATTCGAACGTCGGTCATCAAGAAAGTAACTGAATATGTGATAAAGCGGACTCAGTATTGTGTGGCTGCAGAAGGAGACCTATTCAAACACGTCCTCTAGGCAGCAGCTGGTATAGATAATAAGGGCAAACTGAAATCTGATGTTTCTTTACTTTTTTCGCAGGAATCGCGATTGCCAATTCGGCTTATTTAGAAGTGGTATATTTTTTTTCTTGAATGCATCGGTATTGCCTTTCCTCTCGATGTGGGTCACTTCTCGGTCTGCTTGTTTCACTTTCTTAGATGGCATGAACCTGTTTTTGCAGTACGTATACACTCTAATGAAAACTAAAACCGTCACTTTAATCTGGCTTTAGTCTGAAGCAAGTTTCTGGTGCAAAATATAGATGCGCACGCACTCTGTCGATGCAGTACGAGCAAAGCCGGGATTTTGAAACAAGCTATGCCTATTACACTGCTTTTCACGTTTTGTGAGCGGTCAGAGCAGCACTTCGGCCACATTATCAAGGGGCTTTTGCTATCAATGTGATCAGTCGACCTTGAGAGATGTATAATAAGTGTGATGTAGAGAGGAAGGAATAGCTGCAAAGCCGCGAAACCTGCTGTTGATGCTCCTTCCGCACCATTATCAAGCTGATGCACTGTCTGTTCGGGTTTGCAACAGGCAATGCAGCTGCTTTCAATCAGCTTATTGAGGGCGCTGCTTTATGATGCAGGCAGGAGTGCAGTCACGTGGTATTTTTCATATTTCTTGAGGTTTGTTTGCCAGTCGGAAAGAAATTGCACGCAATCAGTATATCGCTGAAAACACAGCACTTTTATGTCATTTCAGGTTGTCTACAAATGCCTCAATGACATTTAATGATTAGGACAGTACTTGTCAAATTACATAATTAAATGCAATTACCAAATTAAACCTCAGTAACAAAAGAATTAGTGGCGGCTATTCCACTGTACTGGAAACAATATGCAGTAGGTTTTGTTCGAGTAACGCAACTGGTCTTTTTTTAAGTCTTGGTGCATGATAGTTGGGGCACCCTGAATAATTCACTGAGCAACAGAAATGAGGCCACGCCAGATTCACTCGGAATCAGAATCAACAGCAGTCATGTGCAGGAGCGCTTATATTTTGACTCACAGAAAAAAAAAAAAAACGAAGACAGAGAGAGGCTGTAGTTTCGCCGGAAAGGCGAAGAAGTATTAGTGATAGCGAAGTATACGACAATTACACGAAGGAAGATAACACCAACGAGAGACGCTAGATTCTTGGTGGTGGGAGAGGACTCGGACTGTGAAATTGAACTGTCTCCTACTATGAGTTAGGCCTATATATACATACATACATACATACATATATATATATATATATATATATATATATATATATATATATATATATATATATACCAGAGCAGAAGGTATAACATTTAAAAAAGAAAAAAAAAAAGACGAACGTTATGGCAGATATATTTTTACTGGTGTTTCGACCGTATGAGCAGCCTTCATCGGACTCTGACGAAGGCCAGTCCTCCAGCCGAAACGTCAGTAAAAATATATGCCATAATGTTAGTCTTTTTTCTTTTTTGAATGTTATAATACACACACACACACACACACACACACACACACACACACACACACACACACACACACACGCACGCACACACACACACACACACACACACACACACACACACACACACACACACACACACACACACACACACACACACACACACACACACACACACACACACACACACACATATATGTATATATATTATATGGGGTTCGGAAAGCTGGTCAAGCCCCAGCCCACTTCCCCGGAAAAGTGAAGAGTTTCCGCCTATGCCGCCATAGTATTTGTAATCCGATTGTATGCACAACGCAAATTGTGTGCTACTTTCTGGAAGCCACGCGGGTACCAGCGATTACACTAGATTCAAGTCATGCATAAAAGCCAACGCACTTGACCCACAGATCAGATTTTCGCCAATCGCAGACTCTGCTCGCCGCTATTGTTGCGCTTGAGTGTTACTTGTTCTGCAACGCTTTGCTCTGTTTGCAGCGTGCCGCATGAGACAAATTATTCACGTCAGCCAATATATTGTGAAACCAATATATCGTGAAATGAAAATATGTATAGAGCTTGCGCTCGAATTTCGCACCAGCGAGTATTTCAATTGTCAGTGAATTTTTTTCTGTTCAGAAATCCTAAAAAGTGAATGAAGTTTATCTGTTATGACACTGCAATTGGCACCTTGCTGTAACAACTGCTATGACAAGTCTTTCATATGAACTCTGTGTTTCACAGATGTTATTAAAGGAGACATTATATAAATTTTATCTACTAATACTGCAGGCAGTAGTGTTGCCAAAGAAGGAGAGGGTTTAAAAGATGTGGCTAAAAGAACTTTCTTAAGGTATGTAATTTGTTTTTAATTTTTTTGCTAGAGATGTATGCTTGCACTTGCACCCCCCCCCCCCCCCCCCCAGTCCACTCTTACTTCTAAAGAAAAAATGTTTTAAAACACAGCAAAAGAGTCAATTGCTCACTGCTTCTGAAGGAGCTACAAACTTGGTCATGTTGAAGTGTTATCCATTTCACAAACAGGTGCCACCTACTACTAAGGCTTCATCAAAGAATTAGAGAAACCTGCCAACTACAAGATGTAGCTTTTCTGTACATTTTAACCTAACGTAACAGAAAAGATGCATTTTTCTTTGCTGTCACAATGTCCCAACAATACCGGATAGTTTGCACATTGTGTATGCACCGTTTTAAAAATATAGATGAACTGGCAGTATTGTGATGAACTTTTATATACATAATCTCCAATGCACATAAAATGCAGTAGTCTATATGTACTTTAATATACCTCCCACATTTGTACAATATATATTTGACAGAGGGCTGTGAAATATACAAGCTTTCAAAATAATAAATTTTTTGAGAGCAGCTTCCTTTTAGGCCCATTAAAATTTAATTACTCTAATAAATGACCAAAATAAGCTATTGCACAACAATTATTGCACAAGGCTACTACATGGGAAAGCATGCCAGACAAAAAGGTGTAGATGCTACATAAAACAAATAACATTGAAAACAGCAAGACAGAATTTACCGTCACCAAAAGTTTGATAATCCCTGCAATATGAAACTAAAAAGAAAAATGGAATGAATGAATTCTGGGGATTTACGTGCCAAAACCATGATTTGATTATGATGCACACCGTAGTAGATCAATCCGAATTAATTTTGACCACTAGGGGATTGCCCGTGCCCCGTGCCGCCAATGCACGGGGCACGAGCATTCTTGCATTTCGCCCTCATCGAAATGTGGCCACAGCGGCTGGGATTTCATTCCACATCCTTGGGCTTAGGAGTGCAACACCATAGCCGTTAAGCCACTGCAGCAGATAAGAAAAATTGGTTTCTGAGGTTCAATGCCCTTTAAAGCAAGTACCAAATTTTTTCAAATACAGGCTAAATCAAGCATTGCAACATTGCACTCCCCCTTCTTCGCACAGACACTAAATGATGTTTTGTTTATTATTTGTTTACAAGATCTATTATATGCAATAGTTCCTGCCTATTAGCTTAACTATTGTAGTTTCAGAAAAAAAAAAAGAAAACTGCTTTAAACAGACATATGTAAGAAAGAGGATGATATGTAGGATACATCCCACCCTCTTTCTTGTGTCTGCATTGTGCTAGTTTTTTTTCTTTCTGGAAGTATGAACCCACCACCTCAATGAGAAGTTATTCAGTTTTATCACCTCCCAAGTAACTGTGATCATATTAGAGGGACACTAGAGAAACACTAAAATACATTCAGAGTGGTAGATTAGTCTTTCAAGACACCATGAGCATCTCTGTGAGAAAAAAAGATGATATATTTGTAGTTGCGCAAATTGGGGCAAAGCTTCCCCTCTATAAATTTTGTGGTCAGACAGTGGCACCGGCACAACATCAATGACACTTAGCCTCATATTACGGACTTTACAAGGCACAGCATCAATGACATTGGCCTGACCATTACAGACTTTACAACATTTTCAAATATCCGAGACATTTTTGTGCAGGAAAAGTCTACAAATGTAGTCAAATTTAGTCTACGTTCACTTTTGAAAACAATGCAGTTCTGTGGGTATTTAAGTAAGTAGTTCTTCAAAAATGAAACCAGTTGTTAGAAAGCACTCGTCCTTGTGTTGCCCCTATTCTTCGTCCCTGTTTGTTTGCGCACAAAAAGTATAAATATGAATATGTTCCAACTAGGCCGACTCGCAGTAATGCAGTTACTCTTCATTCATAATATTCTGCTGAATGGCCACTGCCAAATATAATGACGCTTTGTAGAGAAAACATGGAAACTTTAAGCAGTGCTGGCACCAAACTTCTGCATGCTTGCTAGCTTACTAAGTAAGCTCAAAACAGAAGGAACACATTTGCAATGCCAAAGTTTAATAGATCACCTTTATTATAGTCCCTCTTTAATATACAGGGTGTCCCAGCTATCATGCACCTGTGCCTCGAGCAGCCAGTCGCACGGCAATTCTGCACGTATTCGTGGGCTTGTTTCACGCTCGGAAAAACTTTCCCGTAACATGTATTGAGCAACAGAAAGCTGTTTCGGGAGTTTTTCATGTTTTGAGAAGTTCATTAATTTAGACTAATTATGCAATTAGGCAGAATGCAAAAAATTATCAAAGTATCTCCAAGCGACGACAAAGAACAATTACCTTGGTTCTTCTGCTCAGCTACGTAGCATTTCCATATTTTTAAATCCTGGTGCATGATAGTTGGGACACCAAGTATTACCAGATTGCCTCCGTCTTGCATCAATTGACCACATCCTATGCCTGGAAGTTTCGTAATCTCAACACACCACCTAATACTCCGCTTTCCTCAGTTGCATCCCTTCCACTGGCACCCATTCTGTAACTCTGGTACACCACCATCAGCTGCATTACATGACCATCATTACAGACTAGCATTACATGACCTGCCAAATTCCACTTTTTCCTTCTAATCTAAAAAAAATATGGGGAAAAAAATGAATTGTGGAGCTTAACATCGCAGAACTACACAATGGGTTATAAGGGACACTGAGTAGAGGGCCTCTGAAAAAAAAACGATGGGATAAGAAAGAGCATCTCCGCTGACGCTTTTTCCTGTTCAGTCATATTTTTACATGTTTTCTCACCTTTGCCTATGCAAAATGCTGGACACAGTTACACTAAGCATATATTTTACAAGTGTAAGTAATAATGAGAAAATAACCATGGTTTAATATATACTTCAGTGAATCCAAACTAGATAAATGAGTGATAACTGTACACCAGCACTTATTTATTGTTACCTGTGTGTTATGAAAGAGACAAAGTACTGCAAATTCCTTCTATGATCATCATTATAACTTATTAATCTTCTCTCAGAGAACCCTTTTTCACATCAACAGAATATCATACTTCTTATCCTCCTTCACTTTTAATAAATTGCTATAAGATCTTATTTTGCAGTAAAACTTGGCCTAAAAAAGTTACATGCACTATTATAAGGTTTTGAGCTGCCAGAATGTCTCGTACACCCTGGGAAATGAACATTACTGGCACTAACTTTTCAACATCCCATATTTGCCTATACTGATAAAGGGACACTAAAGGCAATTATTAAATGAAGCTAAGGTGATAGGTCAATGCTCCAAGGTGTCCTAAGTGTTACTTTTACCATGAACAGAGATCATGTGAGCAAGAAAAATCTGTAAATTTAGTGCAGGGTTAACAATGTCACTGTGTGAACATGGTACCAGCCCCCAGAATCTAACATGTCCTATTTTAGGTAGTAAACTGCAGTCAGTGTAAGTTAATTACATTGCATTCTAACATGAACAGAAATGCAGTTAGGGTAATTTTAGTGGGTTTTACTATCCCCCCCACAACAACAACTACTTCACGATGCTACTTTGTCTCAGTGTCCTGTCACTGCTATCTGTGTGAGAGTGGCAACGTCTCAGTGGAGTCCTTGACTCAAAGTGGTCAATAGCACATGGCAGAGCGTGACCTCTGAGCCCACTGATGTAGCTTAAGATACCTATACATATGAGATCCCATTTATCAAAGGCAAATTGAATGCTTCAAAGTTTCCAAGAGGGTAATCTAACACTGCATATTGATTCAAAGCTTCCCATTAAAACCGTCAGTTTAAACTTCTAGCATCATCACACAAAAGCTAAAAATCAGATTAATGTTTAACTGTGTTCCCAAATGACCTGAACCTCATAAATAAACAATGTGAAATATTTTTTATGAAATCGCCAAAATATAGATCTGATGTATCAACTCAGAGCTGCTATGACTTTTGAACCAAGAATTTCATTGCTATCTTGCTAGTACCGTGTTCTACTGAGCAGTAAATTACATTTTTTGGTGAATAATAGCAAATGTGGCAAATTCTGTTGTGAAGTTACAATAATTAATACCGTTACATTATTTTTTACTTATAGCACACACCTACCATTGTACTTAATAAAAAAAAAAATGGCATTCAGACACCAAGAAATATTGACCTTCGAAAAATAATTTTAAGCAGTCTTTTTTTTTTTTTTTTTCATTCAGCTTGTGTATCACCAAAATTAAACAACAGAAGAACAGAGGAGAAAGGTTTGAGGATTTTGATTGCATGTACATGTGTGAACTTTATGCCTCAGCTCCATACAGAAATAAGATTGACCGTTTAATGTGTAGGATACTATCTGGCCAGAATTAGTTTGAACACTGGAGCAGGTGGCTCTCGCTACATGCAGTGTTGTCCAACCACAGCCATGAAAACAGCTGCCCATGCACAGTGAAGTTAAGGTTTACCAAGTTCATGTCTCACACTCACACTATTTGCTGCTGCCGAAATTCGTGAGTGTGAGCACACTGCTAGAGCACTGCATACATCTGTTTACATATAACACTTGCCACTACACTAAACAAACACACACATACCTCTAAAAAAAAAAGTAGTTTCTTTCCACTTGCACGCAACGGTCAACACTGCACAAAAGTTGGAACTTTCTACGCTCCTCTAGAAGACACACAAACCATTGATAAGCTGAGCATTGTCGACAAAACATGACGCACACATACTGCACATATGCAGCAGTGCATTGCAGCTGCAGTTAGATGGCACAACATGTAGTGAAAGTTGTATGCTCCATGCTGGCATTATAGTAGCTAGAATACCGCCAACAATTCCAGAAACGTGCCTGGCAAATGCATTGCTAGGAAAACCAACAAAAAAAGAAAATGGTCTACATAAGCCCCTAATGGCATGACCATAAACCCTTCACATGTCCATCTTTTTGTTTCTCACCTGTTACACAGAGATTGATTTTGCAGCATACATTGTGAAATGTCTTGAAACGCCCACACATCTTAAATATGATCGCTCCATCTTTGTGCTTATGATCCTCAGGGCTGAATTATGCACCTATAATAATGGATATGGCACCTGAAGGAGCTCACATTGAGAGCTGCATCCTTCATAGTGCAGTGGCCTTGACACACCACCATGCTAGAAGTGCTGTCTTCTTCATCTTCAAATGGCCACTGTTTTACAGATACATTGGTGCAATGCTTGCTGTGCTCCCATAAACACAAAAAACTAAATTATGCTTTTCCAATTTTCAACATACCACTTCCGAGCCATCAACTCTCAGTAATATCTTCACCCTGCAGCGGCTGTTTGGTGGACTAATCACCAGGTGTGAGGAGAATGATTTAAGTTATGAACAGTATATTACACTATTTGCTATGCTCTAGTGACATAGCCCTACCATCCACTGAGAAGTGCTGTGGAACATAACAAAATTTTTATAAAGTGTCTACACAAGATTTTGTAATATTACTGAAACATCTGGCGACATTCCATTCACAAACAAATAAAGCCTGCACTAAAATGTTTGCATCTTATTATTAAACAAAAAATTTAGCATGTCATGCATACGAGGTCACGAACCTGAACTATTGCCTTCAATCTTAAAAAACACTGAGTTGCGTTTAAGAGGCGGCAATACTCACATAATCCTTATCATTAGGTGTGCTCCGATTTTGTAGTTCTTTTCTACCAAATTAAGAGTTGTGGTACCTTCCTTTATACATAATTTCTCACCAAAGGCCATGCATTCTTTTTTCCAGAATAAACGCTTAGTAAAAACAAATTATGGCAAACATGGTAAACAGTTTTCTGCCATTGCTTTCGTGTATTCCTCACACTCAGATATCTTTAAAAAGCCACAAGTAATACTCTAATGTACTATGACATTAAAGTGCCAGTATCAGCTTTGTTTCTCAGTCTGCCATTTGTTCTAATCCTAATTGTGTATAGTTTTAAATTTATAACTTTTGTCCCAATGTTTTGTCACCATTGCATTCTTGCATTTTAGTTTTTGCTCCTCTAGAAAACAAAGGGTAGTACAGTCGATCCCACTTATAACAATCCCAGTTATAACGAATGCTCGATTATTACAAACAAAGATAGCATGATGACCATAATTTTTATGCATGTAGATGGCGGCTCATATCAGAACAAACATATTGTGGCTCCGACCTCACCTAGAGTGAACACAGAAGGCACTGCTCTGTTTGCATTGCTGCTGTTAAATATGCTTCCAAGTGGTGCATGACCTCCTAGATAACATTCAAGCCTGTGTCACGTGAATGGCATTACACAGGAAGGTTGATGCTCCCACCGAAAACTGCGCTATGCAGATGTATATAACGACAAGCGTCATCCACACCCCCATTTAATCTGCTGGCTATCAGCTTTCCAGCACGTCACATCCCGTGACACACAGGCCGAAACCCAGATACGAACAGTTGGGAAGTGACAGTTCAAAAGGCAGTTTGGAAGTGAATTGTGTCACATTCCTGCATTTCGAAGTCGATGTCGCTGAGCCATGCATGGATGAGGGCATTGTCTGTGAGGTGAAAGGCTTTGTCAGCAGCGAATTGGATGAAGAAAGTGAGGAGACTGCGGAACAGATGCCACCACCACCTCTCAGCTCATTAACAGCGGTCGATTACATCACCTCACTGAAACAGCTGGTCTGCAGCAAAGCTCTTGGTGATGAGTACTTTGCTGCTTTGAACAATCTCGAAACCATGATAATTGGTTCAGCATTGATGAAGCAAAGCAAGCTTGCCAACTTCTTTGGAAAACAATAACTGTTCCTGCCATTTCGTTACATATTCTTCACTGCCGACTTGTTATGAACACTTGGCAATAACAAACGCATTCTGAGTGACCATGATGGCTGTTATAAGTGGGCTCGACTGTACTAACAGCTTTGCAAATAGTAGGGACACAAAATGCAAACATTCGGTCCATCTAAAGTGACAAGTTAGTGCTTCAAAATCTCCATCATCCAGCAAGAAAATGACAAAATGTAGGACAGGATTCGTGCCACCATTATGCAAACACAGTGCCAGCTTCCAATCCCTCATTTATAACTGGCAAATAGTAGTGAAGCACTTAATGTAGGATAATTTTGTTGCACTTCAACATTTGAATCACCAGCTCAGTACAGGACTCCTGTGCTCTAGGGGCATCAATGAACTCTGTCACAACAAGTTTTCAAAGATCACTGTTTCACAATCTGCATCTGTAGTCAGTGGTTTGCCTATTCTGTTTCGATTTATCATTGCTCTATTGGCTCTAATTCCTAGAAGGCAAAAACAAGCCTCAAGCACACGTATAAAAGGTGGATTCGATAAGGGGTCTAGCTCTCACTGCTCCAGGATTCCCGATGTTCGGTGAAATTTGGAAGGAACACATACGCTTCTGCGACACAAATTCTCCCGTGACGGGAAAGAAAATGTTTTGAATTCTACAGAATGAAGTGTGCAAGTGTAAATGGGTAGATGCTGCCAATAAGCCACAGGGAGCGGTGAGGTGTGGGTCCTAAGTGTAGCAACCATTATTTTTGTATTTTCGAGCGCCAATGGTGGCTGGCTGACAATCGCTTACATATATAAACCCATGGTGCCTGTTATCAACAAACAAATGTTCACAAATAACGATGAGGGCTTCTGACAATAGTACAAATTCTCTGCTCGCTCAAGGACACCAAGTAGGGCCAGCATCAAGTTTGAGTGCCCCTAATCATGGAATGAGCACTCAAGTAAAGGAGTAATTAAGAGAGGCATAACTTATAGTCATAGCATATCCTAAGACAGAAAAATTATACTAATGCCAAATCATTTAACAAATTCTAAACATCAAAAATAGTCTGTAACTAGTCTTTACACAGCACAAATCACACGCAAGAAACAAGCTGTCTGCTGTAAAGCAACATGCAGTAATTGGAGGTGTATATACCACTTGAATGAAGGAATGACAGTTCATACCTTCTGGAACTATGCAGCGGCGATCACATTGGTTATTCAGCTAAGCTACACATCACGCAAGACGTAATGCAATAAATTTGTGAGAAACGCAATTGCGAGTGTCAACGGAGCATGCAGAAAGCATTGGCACAAACCACAGTGCATATATGGCAGCATGGCGTCTCAAACCAGAAGTGCTTGCAGAAGACACCATACTCCACATTAGTTCGGAGAATTTGGTTTTTGCTATTCCCTTTTTACTTCTCACACTCCCTCAATGACACTGTGACCAATTGCAAGTGAGGTGCTGGTGGCATTTACAAGTAGGTGCTACCAGAGCTATGTGATGACTTGGACTTGGCTAGCTAGCATTGCACAAACTACACTTCTTATCAATAACTGCTAGCATTTTCAAGCTTGAGTTGCACTGAACACAAAATGCTACCGTGTACCCAGAATTTGGGTTTCACCAGAATTAACTCTTCCTTCAATGCATAAAGGAGGCCAGCACTAGATATTCCAGTGTTCATGAATGCAGATTCCAGTGTGCGACCCTTTGCACTGTTGCTCCCGGCTTCTTGCTATGCGGATAACATGTTTTTGAACTTGCCTCCCAGCAGGGGAACTGGTGGTCTGTTTCAATGTTCAGATTATATACCTGAAGAGCCAGTACTGAAAGAAACCCAGGCTAAGCTTTGCATGATGCTGCTAATCGGTAATACAGTAGAACCTCATTGAGACGTTATGGAAAAAAATGCGAGAAAAAACACACTAACTGGGAAAATGTACAATCCGAAACAACTAAAAAATTTGACAGACTCAACTGTTGTTGACATCTACGTAATGCAAAGTGTTGCGCGGATCGTTGCGGCATGTGACGCCGACGCGCATGGAGCTGGTGGTGCTCCTGTGGCCCAAGACGCGTTTTGTTATTTTCCTATTGCGTATTGCTTTAAGAGGGCAACGGGAAACCGAAAATAAATCAAGGTGGTGGGTGACGCCGGATGCCGCCGAAGCGAAATGTGATGCCCACAACGCGCGGCCTGCAGCAGGGAACGGCGGCACGTTTGGAGAATCGTTTACTAAAAGCGTGCAGTACGCTACCAATGGCACTATGCACCCCACGCTGTAAAACAGGTAGATGTAAATGTCTGTCACAATAGTTTTGGCGGCGATAGCTGTGAATGCGGTGCGTGACGACCCGAGCAGAGATTTGCTGACATTGGAATAGGAAACTGTGTGCACCATCATTTTCACGAGAGACGGGCGGCTATATACTATTCTCGATCGTGCGCACCTCACACCTTTTCTTGTTCACATGAGATTTAGCAGCCGGAAAACGTTACGAATGCAGTCTGCAGCAGGGAACGGCGGTGTGTTTCAGTTATCACCTGTTAAAAGCATGCACTATGCTTCTGACGGCACCACGCGCTGTGAAACATACAGGCGAAGATGCTTATCGCAACAGGATTGATGGTGATAGCTGTGAATGCCACGTGCAAGGATTCCGGAGATTTGCTGCTACTGAAATGAGAAACTGAGTGCGCGCCGGTGTTTTCATGTGAGACGGGCAAGCGAGTAATGCGGTGGAGCTGCCGCGGCGGGCAACTATATACTGTTCTCGATCGCAGACGCCTCATGCATTTTCTTGTTTACATGGGGTCTAGTGGTCGGAAAACGTATCACATTATCGTAGTTTGGCGACGTACTGAATGTTGGTGCCGAAAAATCGCGTTTTCCGGGAACGTAGGAACCGGTAAAAAATGAGCGCAAGTGCATTGGGTCATTTTTTTGTGTTCTCGATTGTGAACGTTGCTGCCGAGAAAACGTACATAACGGGAACATATCACTGAGGTTCTACTGTACTTGAGCCGATAGACGCACGACTTGTATTTCTCAGGTATTATGCACACATATAATGACGTAGGTACGCTTTCTACAAAAAACACATTAAAGGACTATCTCGGCATCTTAAGCAGTCAATAAAAGCATGAGGGTATCAGCCAATAACACGCATTTGTTAACTCACGGCACACTGATGTTCAAGCAAGTGCCGATGAAGTCGTCATGTGCCTTCTCTGTTTACGAAATTTATAAATAAATTAGCAGCCCGAGAGACATGGTAGAGTGATTTATACTAAATGGCCTACAACATACATTCAAAACTGAAATTTACTTTTGTGCCCCTTTAATGTTTGCCTTTAGTATCCGTTCAATGACTACTAGAGAGTAGTATAATGCTTGACCAAACATTCACATGTGGATTATTACAACTGCTAAAATTACATTTTTTTTCAATTCATTTTTAAAATTTTTCTCATATTCCGCTTTTTTACTGGTAGCTGCTCGACTTTAATATTTGAATGAACAGTGGCTACAGGAGAACCCTGGCAAAAGTGCCTAGCAGTGCCTCAACTGTAAATTATGATATGTGCAATGCCAATTGAATAACCACTCCTCTTACTATAAGAAAGCTCATTTTTAACTGAACCCATCATACCATGGCCTTAAGCACAGATTTGCCAATTTTCACTGCACTAATCATTGGATGTTTTACTGATCAAGTAATGTACAGCAACCAATGCCACCTTTTAAAGGCCATCATAAAGTACATCTGACTTGAGATTACCATAGTTTGTTAATAAGGAATATTTAAAAATGCATACTTTTTGTTTTAAATACAAAGGAACACAAAAAATTGTTTAACAACGCACATACTATTTGCATACCTAAAAATGCTACTATAACAGCACTTCATGTAATTGAAGAAGAAGAGCAGGAGTACAAGCATTTGTGCTGACCTTCACTTGTTGTAGCCTGCAAAAGCTATTAGTAGTGTATGATGGTGACAATTGAAATAGCAAGAATTAACAATGCATTTGAACTGCTCTTTAAGAGGAAGCTTTAGCCCGGGCCCAACTCCGACGCGGCATATTCAAATACATGTAGAACACAAAAATGGTTTTCTTAGATAACCCCAGGACCGATTGTAATGAAATTTGTTGCATTTGAGAGAGAAAGCTAAATTCTAGTGACTGTTGGAAGCAGAATTTTGATTTAGGGCCTGAATTTTGTAAAGAAGATTTTCAAAAATTCAAAAGCTTGAAAAAGATAGAAGCATGAAGTTTACAAATTCATAGCTGTGCATCGAGTTCTGTAAATGGCATCTATTAGATCACTGAAAGCGGACTAATTCGATGTCATCTTATATCTAACGTGAATTTGTTACATTGTTTACAAGGGTTCTGCAAAAGCTGTATTTCCATATTACTAAATTTTTTAAGATTCATGTGTGACATGTCAATTTTGTCTGCCTTAGATGTACTATTCATGCAATTCACAGTACAATATTATCATTTCTCTTTGCTGAGTTACAGAGTTGCAGACTTGGTAGTTTCGTTTTTTGAAAATTTTCGATTTTTGCCAATTTTAATAAAAAGTTGACAACCAAAATGATAATTTCGAAACTGACAGTCACTAGATTTGCATATTTTCTTTTAAATGCAACAAACCTCGTCAAGTTTGGTGCAGTGGTTGCCGAGAAAAACGAATGCTGCGTTTACGTGTATTTAGGTCGGAGCACCCGAGCTAAAGCTTCCTCTTAACCATATGAAGATATAATACAGTTTTCCCAAACCATCATGTGAAGAATGCAATTTACAGCCAGTCACCCCAGGCAGGGAGTTGCATTACTTTTCAATATGAAGCCTTGGAAAATATCAGACCACTAAATAACAGAACTACCCATGTGCCATTTCTCACAACATTAAACTCAGATTTTGCATACTCATTTGTAAAAGTTTTCAGCTTGATCTATACAGCCAATCCCTGCTGTCACAAGACAGGCTAGCAGAAATCTGCCCTGTCTGGTCTTTACTTATACATACACCATATGTAGTGCCAGCAAAGGATGCTGGCATCTTCTACAAAGTAAAAGTACAGACTGTCTCAGAAAACAACTTATCTTTAAGGGCACTACATGCATGGCATAACTCAACAGCAGATTTTCCATTCTCAAAATGTGGAGACATTGGCACTCTAAAAAAACGCACAATAAAAAAAAAAGTTAATTTTGTAACAATCTCGCACAGCTCACATGCGTCGACCAGAACTGTTACAACTGGGACATAGTTATGTAGACTGCACACAATTAGTCCACTCTAAGTGGATTGATCATGCTAGCATCACCGTTAGCCTTTTAACAGTTTCATTTCATGCTAAAAATGGCAGTAAAATAGGAAAATTTTAATATAATTTAAAACTCAACCAAGTGAGAAGCGATGTTTGACATGCTGACCTCACCGTTTTAAACCATGCAGATGGTACCAAAGGATACACGAAGAAGAGCACTGGTCACGGACCATAAAATGGCCAATAATCAATGACAATTTGGCTTGTCATAAAGTGGTAAGTGTAGTGACAAACTGTGAAGTCATACCACAGCCCAAAATGCAAGTAACCTCATCATGGCACTTCATCAGAAATATTGCAGAAGTTGCTGTAAACATTAGGCCAATTTTTCAATAGCCATACTAACAGCAATTAGCAAAAACCACATAACTGTGCAGAGCAATATACAACGCCAATGCAAAATGACTCATATAATCACATGTTGGACTTTCCAACACAGCTGCCAGCTGGAATTAACAAACTGGAAATGTCACACGTGACAAGAATTGTACAACTACGTCCTGGCATTTCGATAAAATGGGGATGTAAAGAAATGCAGCAAGATACCCTCAGCGGGCCATCTTTGATGCTTTTAAAATGCGATGAAGTGCTGACAACCCACTCAGATCAGGCAGATCACATGTACTACTTTCTCTGAATGATGACATTCTTCAAGCTTGTACTTAATTCCAAGTCGCTCTTGATTTCTAGTTTACTTTAGGCAACAAAACTACCTGTTATTCTGCCCTGGATTGACTGGTCACATTAAGTCCAACCATAAGGATTAAGTACAATGCAACACTTCTAGTATGTGCCAAGTTCAAACTGCTGCCTGGCATTCTTCAGAAGCTTGCCTTTCTTCAGTAAACTTACTGTTGCTCTCCAAAAGCACATGCCAAGGTAGTCACAACCATAGCAAGTTGAGTGCAGCTGCCAACAAACTGCTCATCTTTCTGATACGCTTTGTGCACTTCTGTGTGCAATTTAACCCTCACAACCTGCCTGAACGTGCTGTTCGGCAACACATTACAGATCCCTTTGTTCGATGAGGCTACCATGCTTGAGTGATGAGGCTTAAAGAAAACCTTGATGATGCTGCTGGCATACAAGAAAGGCAGAGAAAAGAAGGTTAAAAACAGAGCTCTGAGAGGCTGCACTTAGTGAGAGGCTTAAAACGTAGGTGCTCTTCAATGAACTGGCAGGGACAGCGTGCCAGGGCACAATGGCGAGGTGGAGCCGGAGGACAGGGGCCATCCTCAAAACCATCGGGATGCACTGGCATGTTGAGGTCTAGTCGTTTTCTGACAAATTCTTTCACCCAACGTTGGCTGTAGCGGAGGAGAAGCTTTTCAGCATACTTCTGCATAAAGAAAAATTTGAGGGGCATGTATTCAGAAACTGTTTTAATGACACTGCAGCAGTCCAACTGAAGCAGTCACTGCTTTAAATAGGCAGACAATCAAGGATGAGCTCAAAATTTCGGCTACCTGGTTGCCTTATGGTCAACAATTCAAACAGTGCAGATGAAGGCACAAGAAATAACTAAGGGGTTCATAAGAACTGAAAGCTGGGCAAGTTCATTTGGAAACACTTGTGCTGCATCTCTCCCTCTGTGTCCTGTCCCGACTTTTGTGTTGTTTCTGTAACTACGGTATTACCAAATCAACATGCCCAGATTTCAGTTCTTGTGACCTTCACTTACCCCCGTATTCAGAAATGCAACTTAAGTCGAAGCCCATGCTTGACTTGATTTAAATAATGCCTGGCGTTAACATGCCCAAAGATGCTCACTGCATTTCCTTCGGCACGTTCACGATAGGCGTCACTTAGATCAAGTCAAGCATGGGCTTCGACCTGAGTTGCATTTCTGAATACGGAGGTTAGAGTACACTGGACTCTAATCAGTCATTAGGCTTCAGGGTCAACAAAAGCACTTATGCCATGTCCCTTCTTCCACATCCTATCCAAATTTTGCCTGGCTTGTTTCAACCAAACAAGAGATCAGTCAGGGATGCTGCTGAGTGTGTCCTTCCTAGCTTTCTGGCCTTGCCATTTGTATTGTTTGACATGTAGGTAATTTGAGGCATTTATAAAAATGCATTTTTAGTTTCCATGACTTGGAATTTTTGCATTGTACACCACAACAGACAGTGCCCAGATTATATCCTGTCCACCTTATGAGAACAGTACATTGTAGAATACTTTACCAGTCAGCTGTCTGCCTCTTTTACTTTTTCTGTTTTATCTAAAAGTGACTAGGAAAACGAAAGCAAAGTTTTGAGCAATGAATCATGAACTAACAACCAAGGCTACTAACAATGATAAAACCAGTGAAATAGGGCCTTATTTCATACTGGAAGGTACTGTAAAAAAAGCAAGTCACCAGCTGAAACATAGTCTGAAGAAGTAGAGTAGAGAAGTAGAGCATTATAAAAATTTAATTATGGGGTTTTATGGGCCAAAAGTACAATATGCTCACGAGGCCGTTGTGGCGGACTCCTGATTAATTTTTAACACCTGAGGTTTTTTAATGTGCACGGGCATTCCTGCATTTCACTCCCATAAAAATGCGGCTGCCTCAGCTGGAATTTTATTGCGCACGCTCGGACTTAGCAGTGCAACGCCAAAGCCACTTGGCAACCATGGCGGGTGAGAAATAAAGCACGTCCACAAGCTAAATACACAGATTTCACAGGCAAGCATACTAACATGTGAAACATTTGTAATGTTAAAAAATGGATACCACAGCATTCATACGTTGTAAGCCCATGATACAATAACATACATCCAATTTTATTCCAATCAATTCTACCTCAGTGTAAGACTTACCATAGGTGTTTCTATGGTAAGTCCCCCCCCCCCCCCCCATACACAAACACATTTATACATGCACCATGTCTCACACAATGTATGTCTCACACAAGATTGAAGTTAATTTTTACTTAGATATTTCATTGTTAACGAAGGAAAAAATTCCATAAATGACAAACAGAAGGCACGGAAATACTAAATGAGCCTAGAATGCCAGAGTTATTGTTCCTTTGTGTTGGAGCATTTTAAAATGGATAACAATTTTGCAGTTGTGCAACACAACAGCTTACAGGTGTCTGAAATGGATGCTTCAATTTTTCTATCAGACTTAAGACAGCAACCCTGAAGGATGACAGCAATTACTGACATTAAGAAAAGCATAAACTGCGGTTGCAAGTGACTTCAAGTCTTGGAACTAGAAAAAGGGGATAGAAAAATGATTTAAATAGGGTAGTGCAGTATGGAGATCCACATTGAGTGCAAGGCTCTGACAAGTATGCCAACTATGACAGCCACACATTTCCCATCTTCTTTAAGTATTTGTGCAAGTTTATTATATCCTACATTAAATTGTGGTGCACACTTCTGTACATAACTATTAAAAGCATATGATGCAGCCAAAATTCAATTCCGGGCTTCAATTCGTTGAGTGCAAGGCTCTGACAAGTATGCCAACTATGACAGCCACACATTTCCCATCTTCTTTAAGTATTTGTGCAAGTTTATTATATCCTACATTAAATTGTGGTGCACACTTCTGTACATAACTATTAAAAGCATATGATGCAGCCAAAATTCAATTCCGGCCTTTTACATACAAAAACCACAATATGATTATGAGGCGCGCAGTTGTGGAGGGCTCTGGATCAATTTTGACCACCTGGGATTTTTTTAATGTGCACCGAATGCATGATACATGGTCATTTTTAGCATTTCCCCCCCCTTAAATCTGGCCATTGTGGCCAGGATTTGACTCCGACCTCGTGCTTAGCAGCGAAATGCCATAGCCGCTATGTCACTACAGCGGGTGCAACCAAAATGAATTGCCTACATCCAATAAACAAGTGCTCATGTTGTGCCCTGGTGCTGGCAGAATTCATTCCAAAGACGCTTCCAAAAGTCAACAACCAGATACTTACCTCTCTCTGCGAGATACGAGTTGTAGAGCTGCTTCCTGTAATGATGATGTCTGACATGTCAATGTCCATTCGCGTCCTATCAACTGGATATAGTGCTGCACCATTTCTGGCCTAAAAAGAGATGAAGAAAAATGAAAAAAAAAAAAAAAACAAGCACCAACCTGACTCGACTCTGTTTCGTAACCATTAAAATCAAACACGACAGTAAAAAAGCACCACTTCACTGAGTTGGTGGTGTCCCCCGTGGCCCTTGCATCAAGGGCATCTTGACGGTCTTGGTTTTCCAGCATCTCGTATAGATACCTCTGCAGATGACACCCCGAATGAAAATTATTCTAGTTTTTGCAAATGCCAGGAAGGAACTACCTACACAAAAATATTCAAAAGAGTACTTACAATGCATTGGCTAACATCAAAATAGACAAATATGAGCTAGTATTGTGTCAAGGAAGATAGAAAAGCACTGAACAATGGTGTTTTGAGAAATCTGTCACACAATTTCCTAGGCCAGAGCACTTACCAGTTAGAGTCGACATAAATCTCTGATAAGCATATTGGCACAGATCTATTTTTTGGATACGGAGGCCGTTTGAACACAGACTTGACACTTTGCTGCAAAATCGGATTAATGTTGGTGACCAAAGTACCATAACAGTTTTAAATAAAGTCAGGCCACAAGCCTGCAAACATTGTTTAAGGTTTACTTTAGTGTCAAAATGAATTGGGCTTAAAGATCACAACTGTCTCGCTAATGAAAGTAAAATATTAACCAAAAAAAATTGTATAACATGTTAGTGAAGATCACATTATAAGAGTTTCTTGTAATACCATACTCCTGCTTGCAGACTACATGCCGTGGTTAGTATCTTGCATTTATAATTTTATAACAAAGAAAATCAGAGGATGTCTTGAGCTTTATTCCTTACAGAAAATGTGCTATTCTTTCAATGCTTCCTTTATGATCTGTAAGGGTTCAGTTTTGTAGCTCTTTACTTCCATTTCCTTCTGAGCTGTTGAAAGCTCTTGTTTGAATACAAAAATAAAGAGAGAAACCAGGTACATGAACATCTGTGTTGAGAAGTGAACATATCTGATTGCAGTCGGATTGAGTGCTAGCTGCAGCATATTGAAACACATATGCCTGTCACTGCCAGGACAGCAGCACGGACTTTTTTAAATTATGCAAAAACAACAAGAATGCCATTTCAGCATTTGCAGTGGTGAAACAGCTAGCAGATGAGCAAACAAAAGTCAGCCAGTGTCAAACATGCATCCTGCAGAACTTTCATTCCTACCATTTGTTCAAAAATGCTAAGTGCCTTGTTGCTAGCTAGGTGATGCCTTTACTCTGTCTCACAAAAGGTAAAAAAGGGAGCAAAAGAGACTGGAGCATCTTAGCATGAGCACGCAATCGAGCCCTGTTGTGCACAAAGCAAACGCTGTGCATACACGCTACAGTTGCATTTGCTTTGCTATGTAGCGTAGATACCGCGGCCGACGGGTCCACTGGCTGATTGCACTGCGGCTCGCTAAGGATAACCGTGTTTGGCTTACGTTTGGTGCACCATAGGCGCCAAAATCAGTAGCGGTGTCTATGTGAACATCCAAAATCAAATTAGAAATATGCGCCACGGTGCTGTTCAGTAGGCTAGGCGGAGTGTTGTGGGCATACCTTGCTCCGCTGTAGCCTCCGCAGTGCAAGGCATTGAACAAGGAGTGGAAGCACCGCGAAGGCGGTTGTTCGATTGCCATTAACTCCACTTCTGCTGAACGCATTGAAGTACTTCTCGTGGCAAAGTATTTCTGAAATAGTCTATTTTAACCTCAAATGCATTTTTCCGCTTTGATAAAAGGTGTTTCAGGGCCCCTTTAATGCAAGCCCATGCTGAGGGGAAAGGCATTAAGGGAGGGCAGCCTCCCAAAGCACTGAGTAAATCCGGCTGCACCTTGAAGTTTTGATGACGGTGAGGCCCAACAGTCCAGTAGGCAAGACGTGTGACAGATTTGGCTACATGTCTCTCTATTTTGATTCTGAGGCCCTGCCATTGCTATATCCATGGACACACACGTGTGACCATCTTATCCTCTATTTGGATGAAGGCCTTGCACAGCCATATCTCACCTGCATGCGTGCCCCATCCATAGAAGCACGACCTTGTGCACTAATTTTGGGATTAGACCCTGTGGCCATAGTGGGCCTACATAGCATCAGCAACAAAGTCAATAGAGCCCAGCATGACGAGTAATCCCAGTGACATAAAAGTGAGAGCTATCTACAGATGGGCCGAACCACCACAAATGTTTTGGGCAGATCTTTTCAAACTTGGAGCCAAGTTATGCGGGGGCAATATTTTCGGGTGATCACTTTCGGAGATAGTTCACTTTTGTGAGATTTTATGAGAACAGGCACTGGTATGTGACGAAGCATATGGCTGACAGTGCTCTACGCACTGTGCAAACATAACGAACTTGGCACAGCATCTCGTGAAATCTCGCAAAAGTGAAATTGTTTTCGAAAGTGGTTGCCTGAGAATACTGCCCTAGAAGTATGTGCAATCACAAGCTGATGCAAAGCAGTAAAGCCCCCATCTTTCTTTGTTTCTCTTTCTCTTTTCTTTCGAGGAGTGAGGATGAGGTACTATGCAAATGCCAAAGCTAGCACAAAAGATCCGAGTGAAACAAGCAAATGAGACTGGCCATCATTGCAGGCATTAGTCCTGAAATTATTATGTTATCAGACATCTGAAAGCACAGGTCCACACAATATGACACATCAAGAGAGTTACAGCTAGGCTTCCAATTTTCAGTTTATTTTTATTTAAATATATAGATCAGTCTTCATTAGTGTCCATTAGCTTGGAGAAATTTTTGAAAGTCACCAAAACAATGGTGTAGAGTACACTTTTGTAATTTCGACTCCAGCTACTTAGATTTATCAGATAATTCAATTCCGACCGAAGGTCCCGGCCAGCACCCATACATTTCTATAGGCCAATATTTCCATCATTTTGATCCTGAAACTGGCACTCACCGGATACCTTGAACTTGACTAGTTGGCACAAATGTGCCCAACCCAAATGGTGACATTAATCGTGGCCCACAGGCTGCAGAGCCTGTCTTGGCAGCACTAAGCTAGAGACTTCCCACACTGTTCACATCTGCCACCAAGCAGTACTACATAACATATTAAAGGGGCACTAAAAGTAAATATTAAGTCAAGCTAAGGCGATAGATTAATGTTAGAGAGCGTTTGAGGTGTCAATATTATTGCAATCATAGCTTTAGCAATTGAGCAATTGAGGTAAATGCAGGACATGATTTGAAATACCTTGAGGCATTTAAATACTAGCCTGATGACGTAGAAACTCTTCGTTATAGTTTTGTCATTAGTACTCAACCTCTCGGTAATAAAAATATCATTGCATTGCAAAATAAAACAGAAGAAAATGCTACTTGCCTACTTATATTCAATCCTTAAAAAATGAAATTTTTGATGTTATCCTTGACAACGACGCAGGCGGCAAAAAGGTTTTATTTTTGCTAGACTCTGCTCCACCCACGCTTACACGTTTCAGTAGTTTCATTATTGTGCAGTGCTGCGCTCGTTTTGCTACAGGTAGTAGAGAATGCCACACAAGCAGCAAGAGCCCTCAGCAAAAAGGTCCCTGAAACACTCCTTTCACATAGTGAGAAAATGTTGCCAATCTGTTAGCAAGGCTCCCGTGAACATGCGAGCCAAATAATATTGCACTGCAAGCAGCAGGAAAAAACAGTGCCAAATCGCTTGCTCTCGCTTCTGCAATGTCATCATGCAGCGTCATCGCAAGCAGTGGGACCTACCAACAGCTGTTGGCTGATTTAGTCATTGTGAGGACATTTTCATTAATACAATTATTGCTCATTTGACTTAAAGAAATGAAAAATATATATGTCTACAATAAGAAAATGCACTGCACTCTTTGCACTGCTGGTCTACACATGACAGTTGCATGTTGCTGTGTCTGCTGCAAGTCTGCTGTGGAGAACTTTGCCCTGAAGGTGGTTTCATGGCAGTATGAGTCGCATTGCCGTGAAACCACACCTCAAGGCAAAATTTACACTATGGTGAAGCCACACCTCAAGTCGAAATTTGCATATAATCCACACCAATGTTACATTGAAGTTTAAACAATTTTTTGATGCATGTTATGCAAGCAAAAATGTTGTACATTTTGAGACATGTATAACTGAAAGCTTCGGTCTTGATGCGCACTTTGCATCGCACAACTGATAGCCAAGATCAAGCAAAGATGAATTCGTTTACAGTTGCTTACAGATTTCAGCACCTGCTCAATTATTCAAACATAATAGTCGCAGCAGGCGCATGGCCACTGCAAATATATTTGCGTCAACTCTGCACTAAGCCACAACTTTGGTTGCCGACACCCAAAGAAACCAACGTAATGTTGGGCGAAACAGTGCTGGTTAGGCCCAACAGCCAAGGCAGGAGCAACGAAGGACAGCAAACCGCCCGGGCAAGCTCATTTGTGATTGGGCCCCAGATCATGCGCGTGGGCTAGACTGAGGATCACAAAAGCAGCGAGCGTGCCTAAAGCCCCTCAATCCACGCGCCACCTCCGCTTTCTTAAGTAGCGACGAACCTTTGTTGTGCGCCGCCTTTTCCCCTCCCACCAAATCCGGTTCTGGCATTTCCGATTTAAAAATTTCCGGTTCTGGCGTTTCCGCTTCCTGGAGTTGCGCTGCGGGAATTTCCGCTTTGACTGCTGTTAGACGATGGTGAGACGCCCGCACGTGCCTAGCAGAGCTGTGGCAGTCACCATAAGAAGAATGCAAAGGGGACAAGCTGTTGTATTCCGCTGAAGTAGTAGTTTGCGGTCATTGTTTTCCGAATGCACGAAAAACGACAGTGGTCTCCAAGCACCCAGGCACTACATTCCACTGTACGTTGTCGCTCGTGCCACAACCCGTCGCAGGTTGACGCGAAGCAGTGAACACGAGCAGATCGCTGGTTACAATAGGCGGTGGTTCTTGGATGGAATCGCATTCACAGGTTCAACAGCAGCTGGTTCAATTAAAGCCTCTCCATCGACGCGAAAGTAAACAACGCTAAAAAACATAGCGTCACTTACACTCGGAAGAGGAAGCTGCAGCTACGCAAGTTTCGCTTGACGCCGGAAGCTAAGGGAGTGAGTGGGAGAGGTGCGTGGAGGAGGAGGGCAGGTTGGCGGTACTTAACCTGGTCGGCGGAAACGTGTATGGAGGGGCTTTAAGCGTGCCTACCAGTGAATTTGCGTAACACAGCATAAATGGCTGGTATTACGTAGTCAAAATTGCACTTCACAGCATCACAAAGATACATGATGAGTGAACACAAAAGGCTCCGAAGGCCTTAACCACCACAAAATTTTAAGTAGACTGCAGCACAACAGTAAGCAAGAGCCTGTAAACAAATTCTGTGCTGCTGGAGTTGTAAGAAATGTTGAACTTGCATTTTTGTGTGAGAACATCTGAATAAAAGCACTTAGAAAATAAAATGACTGCAGAGATGAATCTGTTTCGTTTTTTTAAAGAACCAACTTCTTTTTCAGATTTGTCAAAAACCTGGCTCTTAAGTCAGGTTTTACGCAAATCTTACAATAATTTAAACTATTTGCTTCAAAGTTATTCGACACTACTTACTATTCGCTTCGACTTAGCTTCGAACCAAAGAATTTATATTCGCACAGGCCTACTAACTACTATGGCACTGTATATGTTTCAACTTGTCTCATTCGTGATACAGAAGTCGGCAGCATTCAGAAAACAGTGCTCACGAACTGCGGGTTCGATCACAGAAAGGTACATTTATTGTATTTCAGTGCAATTTTGCATTGTACATCATTGTATTGAGCACCAAGTAAGCATAGCATCCCTATATAATGTGGGCACCTGACAATTTTCCTATGGGAAGAGATGGCCTGTTCCTTTTCTCTCATATTTTTCTTGTTCTGGAGTAGCCTTGATTGTACCGAGTAGCCGGATAATACATCAACCCATCCTCTCTATATTGCTTGTTCACTGCCTTGTACTTCTTCAAAAGACAATGTCGGAGTCTTTTCGAACAACTTATATCTTTTTGGTCACTATGAACAGCATGAAAAGTTGTAAATAAAATGTTAAAACTTATATGCGATCTTAGGTTTGCAGAACCTTGTCATTTTATCATTGTGCTGAATGTATAAGATCAGTTTTGTGATTCCAGCACATGACTGCATGAGCTGGAATGGTCACCGTGTACACTAATGGCTCTTAAAAAATGGTAATGCTATAACAACAGTGATAACTATTATAACAACAACAATAGTAGTTGCAGTAGAAACAGAGAGGCCCCTTGGAAAACGTGTGACAGATTTGCAAGCAAACATTAACTTGCTTTGCACATGCCTATGCAAAGATCAGCAAAAGAAACAAAGAAAATTCTAGGACTACAGTAAGCCCCCGTTAACTCGAAGCTGTAAAAGCGTAAAAAATTTTGACATAAGTGGAGCCCGCTCGCCATGCACAGACGACATGGAGCCTTTCCAAAATTCCACCAGTAATATTCTCGGTCACCTTTCTGTGCACTGGCACTGGACACTTCGGCATCTATAGGTAAATAGCGTTACCGGCACTGTGCCAAGCATGCTTGGCACAGAGTCAAGACGATTAATCATAATACATATGAAGCCAATCATACGACCATAACCAGTTCCAGACATACAATAAGCTTACACTGCTCCTTTCTGCATCATAATGAATCCCCGACAACTTCACTTCGAAAATTGAAATGATCTGTGGAACAGCTCAATTGTCACATCTTTAGCAGATGCCCATGAATGTTGCAGCATTTAGGCCACACCATTGCATGAGCATAAAGCAAGCGTCTTTATCAAGCTGCAACCTAGGTGAGATGCTGTGGGCTTGCAAGCTGGCTTCTTCTGGGCGCTTAGGCTGAATGCACCTGCTCAAAAGCGGTGATCATATTGCTCTAGGTCACAATTAATATGCTGTGACTACATTGATGCGTTCCTGACAGCGTCAAAATTGATAGGGAAAAAAAAAGATAAATTTTCAGCTCACCACAGCTGCACGAGGCCACAACAAAGTGGTAGCAGCCAAGCAAATACACAAGAGCAGTGACAGACAGAAAGAAGAGGTAAAGGTAAGCGGAAAGCGCGACCCGTCGCAGGATCTGGCTTGGTGTTGTGCCACACTGCGTGCCTATCATTGAGGCAACGGGTACTCCCCCCCGTGTTCTTCTGAGGTGGTTGCCCTTGTGCTATGCTTCAAACTTCCATTGCCTGCTTGCCGCCT